>NC_091219.1:24811201-24821201 GCF_040958095.1 Procambarus clarkii | reverse complement strand
TGTACTCACGTAGTACCTATGTACTCATCTAGCACCTATGTACTCACCTAGCACCTATGTACTCACCTATATGTGCTAGAAGGAGGCGCATGGACCAGGTCTAGGAAGCTAAATTACCTTTTAAGGTATCATCCGTTCTAGATCATCCCACTATAGTCACTATAGTCTCCCACACAAGTGCTTCCTTACGTCCCTATGGCTCAACTAAGTCTATATTGCCATCGAGTCCTCTATTCCTTCTCTTGAGTATAATAGAGGGGACCGCGATCTTCTCTCTATCAAGAGCTATAGAAACCTTTTGTTGTGATATTATCGGCGTTTTTATTTCTCGTTTCTAACGTATTCATCAAAAATTAGTTTTCTAAAATTCTTTTTTTTTTCTTTTCCATATCTCTGGACTTTGTTTATCTTACTCTATGTCTTTCATGGATATAGATTTAACACTAAGGGCTACATTATCAATTGTTTGTCTGCAATAGGAAGCATAGTGTGGCATTTGAGTTACTGTGACAAGTTCCTGAAGGCTGCTAACTTTGCTAACTTTGCTTTACTCCACCGAAGTCATTTTATGTAACTGTGCCTATAGTGGCAGGCTTCGGCTATGACAACTCTCAAACATTGTGTTTACTTTTTTCCTGACTCGGGTATTTGGAGTTTCATTATGTGTTGTCCCCTGGTACTTACTCATTTAGATTTCGATTTACATTACTGCGTTTGTTTATGCTTTCAATCCCTGGAACCATGCCTCAGAGCGATGTTTGTTAAGACTGGTCACAGGAGTCCCAGAAACATGTCTTAGACCCCACCTGAGATGTAATGGACCCTGCGACACATGTCTTGGACCCCACCTGAGGTGTAATGGACCCTGCGACACATGTCTTGGACCCCACCTGAGATGTAATGGACCCTGCGACACATGTCTTGGACCCCACCTGAGATGTAATGGACCCTGCGACACATGTCTTGGACCTCACCTGAGATGCAATGGACCCTGCGACACATGTCTTGGACCCCACCTGAGATGCAATGGACCCTGCGACACATGTCTTGGACCCCACCTGAGATGCAATGGACCCTGCGACACATGTCTTGGACCCCACCTGAGATGTAATGCTAAGAGTTTGTCGTCTGTCAGTGAAGGTCTTTTTAAAGATGTCTGAGACGTCTCGTTTCCACGTGAGACCCAGCGGTGGTCTGGGGGCACCGGTCGTGTATACCCATGGTGGCGGCCCCATGACGCCCGAGACTGGCCCTAAGACTTTTCAGACCTGTGTAGTTTCCACAGGTCTGCTACGCCGTTATCCTGAGTAGAAACAGGAGGCGACAGATCATCATTGCTCCTGTGAAGGAGGGAGGGGGGGGGGCTGTTTGGTTTCCTAACTTCCCACTTTCTTTCACTTTCTTGTCTTTCTTGTTTAACTTTACCTCTCATCTTGAATGCTACTCCTCCTTCCATTTTTTTTTTTTTACATGCCATTCTGCTCCTACTCCTTCTCCTCCTACTTCTCCTTCTCCTCCTCCTCCGTCTCGTATTCTTCTCCGTCATTCTTTGCACCTCCACCGCCACCCTCCGAGTTCATCTTAGCGTCTTTTTTCTTGCAGCTTCCATTAGCAGCGTTGAGTTAATTGCTTTGGTATGGTAATTCCTGCTCTAACCTTATTGTCTTACGGGGCCAGGAAAGTTGGTGGATTATGTGGTTTTTGCTCTCTATCTCTCCCTCTCTCCCTCTCTCTCTCTCTCTCTCTCTCTCCCTCTCTCCCTCTCTCCCTCTCTCTCTCTCTCTCTCTCTCTCTCTCTCTCTCTCTCTCTCTCTCTCTCTCTCTCTGTCTCTCTCTCTCTCTCTCCCTCTCTCTCTGTCTCTCTCTCTCTCTCTCCCTCTCTCTCTCTCTCTCTCTCTCTCTCTCTCTCTCTCTGTCTCTCTCTCTCTCTCTCCCTCTCTCTCTGTCTCTCTCTCTCTCTCTCCCTCTCTCTCTGTCTCTCTCTCTCTCTCTCTCCCTCTCTCTCTGTCTCTCTCTCTCTCTCTCTCTCTCTCTCTCTCTCTCTCTCTCTCTCTCTCTCTCTCTCTGTCTCTCTCTCTCTCTCTCCCTCTCTCTCTGTCTCTCTCTCTCTCTCTCCCTCTCTCTCTGTCTCTCTCTCTCTCTCTCCCTCTCTCTCTGTCTCTCTCTCTCTCTCTCTCTCTCTCTCTCTCTCTGTCTCTCTCTCTCTCTCTCCCTCTCTCTCTGTCTCTCTCTCTCTCTCTCCCTCTCTCTCTGTCTCTCTCTCTCTCTCTCCCTCTCTCTCTGTCTCTCTCTCTCTCTCTCTCTCTCCCTCTCTCTCTGTCTCTCTCTCTCTCCCTCTCTCTCTGTCTCTCTCTGTCTCTCTCTCTCTCTCTCTCTCTCTCTCTCTCTCTCTCTCTCTCTCTCTCTCTCTCTCTCTCTCTCTCTCTCTCTCTCTCTCTCTCTGTCTCTCCCTCTCTCTCTGTCTCTCTCTCTCTCTCTCTCTCTCTCCCTCTCTCTCTGTCTCTCTCTCTCTCCCTCTCTCTCTGTCTCTCTCTCTCTCTCTCTCTCTCTGTCTCTCCCTCTCTCTCTCTTCCTCTCTCTCCCTCTCTCTCTGTCTCTCTCTCTCTCTCTCTCTCTCTGTCTCTCCCTCTCTCTCTCTTCCTCTCTCTCTCTCTCTCTCTTTCTCTCTCTCTCTCTCTCTCCTCTAATCTCTCCTGTCTTGTTTTCCCCCCAGCATGCAAATGAGACAAGTCTGATGACTCTGCCCAGCTCGTTCCTGCTATTAAGGACCTTCTCTTTTCCCCCTCCCTCCCTCCCTCCCTTCCCTCCCTCCCTCCCTCCCTATAACCCCTCCTCTCTACCTCTCCTCCCTCCCTACTTTCCACCTCTCCCTGGCCCACTACATCCACAGTCTCTCCCTCCCTCCATTTACGGACTCTTCGTGATGGACAACAAAGACGCCACAGGTGGCCGTACCATTATATTATTCATCATTTTGGCCTCTATTCACCTAGCAGCTGCGTCTAAGTACCCTGGAGTTAGGCAACTGTTGTGGGTTGTAGGGTGTGGGAAGGTTGTAGTAGTAGTTGGCGTTGTTGAAGTTCGACCCTTGTTTAAGTCGTCTACCTGGCTTCCTGTCCCCGCCACAACAACAGAACAACGTGAGACTTGTTACATTCATTGGGTTATATTTGCAATGATTAGATTTTGGTGTTCTTTGGCCCATTGTTCTTGAAGAACAGACAGACAGCTAAACTTTGCTGGATTTTGTTTGAAAATAAGAGAAGAACAATTGGCCCTTTTAACAATCCTTGAACATATTAGGAAATGTTTAATTTTGAGCAATAGTTTTTCTTTAAAATGATTATCAAATGTACCTTTTAATAAAGTAATTAATGCTAGTAGTTTTAAACAAAACTGTCAGTTCTAATAATACAATATGTTAGATCTTTACTAAATAATAAGGTCAGTTCCTATTATAACCCCTGACCTCTGGATGTAGCCCATGTTATATATATATATATATATATATATAATCTCACGCTACAAGAGGCCATAATTACGGTATATATTACAGGTACGTGAAGGGCCAGTACGTGTCAGCGCACGGGGAGGTGATCAGCCACGTCAACATCAGCACGGTGCACGTGACGGACGGCGGCACGTACAGGTGCACGGCTGAGAACAGCGCCGGCAGCGTGGTGCACTCGGCACGCCTCAACGTGTACGGCCCGCCGCACGTGCGGCCCATGGGCCAGGTGTCGGCCGTGGCCGGGGAGACCTTCCTCGTCACGTGCCCCGTGTCCGGCCACCCCGTGCACAAGATCACCTGGAAGAAAGGTACGTCTGGCCACCCCCGTGCACAAGGTCACCTGGAAGAAAGGTACGTGCGGCCACTCCCGTGCTCAAGGTCACCTGGAAGAAAGGTACGTCTGGCCACCCCCGTGCACAAGGTCACCTGGAAGAAAGGTACGTCTGGCCACCCCCGTGCTCAAGGTCACCTGGAAGAAAGGTACGTCTGGCCACCCCCGTGCTCAAGGTCACCTGGAAGAAAGGTACGTGCGGCCACCCCCGTGCTCAAGGTCACCTGGAAGAAAGGTACGACCAGGCTACCCTGTGCTCAAGGTCACCTGGAAGAAAGGTACGACCAGGCTACCCTGTGCATGTAGAGATGAACAAAGGACTGTGAACAATCGACTGTGGACAATCGACTGTGAACAAACGACTGTGAACAATCGACTGTGGACAATCGACTGTGAACAAAGGACTGTGAACAATCGACTGTGAACAATCGACTGTGAACAAACGACTGTGAACAAACGACTGTGAACAATCGACTGTGAACAAAACAAACTATATATTATGCGGGTTAATCCCTGGTGGAGTGAAGCCTAGAGTTTCGGAGCCTCTCCATGAGGGATTATAGAGGACAAGGAGATTTATGCAGCATTTTACTATGTCTATGATGGATTATATTAAGAGGATTTATGCAGTATTTGACTTCCTTGGTGGCGGATTACAAGAGAATTTATGCAGTATTAGACTTCCTTTACGATGGATTACAAGAGGATTTACGAAGCATCTTAACCTTTTTTTTATGACGGATTACTAGAGAATTTACGCACCATTTGACAACATTTATGATGGACTTCTAGGGATTTAGGCATAACTTTACCTGCTTTACCCATGCCCGTGCCACCCAAAAGGTGGCACGGGCATGAATAGCCCGTAAAAAGTGTATGTATGAGGCAGTATATATATATACACACACATATAACCTGTCCATGTACATAGTGTGTATGATTGTATGACCCAGTATACACACATATAACCTGCCTATGTACAGGGTGTGTATGATTGTATGACCCAGTATACACACATATATAACCTACCTGATGTTGGTTCTATATACAGGGTGTATGTAAGAGCATGTATGACCCAGTACACACACACACACACACACACATATAACCTGCCCTGTACAGGGTGTATGTAAGATAATGTATGACCCAGTACACACACACACACACACACACACACACACACACACACATATAACCTGCCCTGTACAGGGTGTATGTAAGATCATGTATGACCCAGTACACACACGACTGACCTGGTGTTGGTCCCCACAGACGGGGTCCGGCTGCCCACCACCCACCGACAGAGGGTACACGCCAACGGGACGCTGGTGGTGGAGCAGGTCACCCGCGGCACTGACGACGGCCAGTACTCCTGCACCGCCTCCACCAGGCAGGGCCTCTCCGACACCCAGCACCTCACCGTCCGCGTCATGGGTAAGTCTTGTGGCAGCCTGGGGCATCCTGGGGCATCCTAGGGCATCCTGGGACATCCTGGGGCATCCTGGGGCATCCTGGGACATCCTGGGGCATCCTGGGTCATCCTGGGGGAGGGAGACACCCAGCACCTCACCGTCCGCGTCATGGGTTGGTCCTAGGACATCTTGGGGCATTCTTTGGCAGCCTGGGAGATTTTGGGGCATCCTAGGGCAGGGGGAGACCTCCAGTACCTCACCGTCCGCGTCATGGGTAGGTCTTGGGGCATCCTGGGACATCCTGGAGCAGGGAGACACCAATACCTCACCGTCCGTGTCAAGAACAGGTGTAATTTTACTGAAGCAGTACTGAGGAATTCTAGACATATGAAGGTTAGGTTAATTAAAATTTTATATATCATATGAAGATCCGAATGCATTAAGCAATTTAAAATCTATATTTAACTGGAGTAAATAATTTATAGAATAACTTAAATAATTAAATTTTTTAAGAAAATTCGAATTATACATCAATTATGCAAAACAAAAAAGGAAAAATAATAATTTTAAAACTCGGCTTGTTATATTTATTTGGTTTCTTTTTTGCAATTTCATATGTAAAAAATAATAATAATAATATATATTATGAAGCTCACGTAAAGCTCTATAAGTCGTCACAGAAAGCGCAGAAGTTACCATAGAAAAACGGATCAGAGGTGCAAGCCCCGACAACGCGCGAAACTTATAATTGAGCGTCTGAGTTTGGCGCGGAGTTGGAGAAGGCTTTTGTTTACCCCCGGCACCTGTAATATTAACCCGGCACCTGTAATATTTCATTTAGCTGTGCTTCCCTGCATGTATCATGGCGAGCCTTCTTGTCTGGTAACACCGAGAAATGACGACCCTGATCGGTCACAGTGACCCCTCAAACGTGTGCCCCGGTGCAGGTCAACGGCCGGGCTGGCCACTCTTCGTGTGCACGAATACCCTTAGTAGTTCCGAATACCCTTCGTATGGTATTCGGAGCCACTTTGATAGTCGTGTACAAATGATAGCACTAGTAGCAAGTAGTAGGCATCCTGCAGTCTCGGGGAGACTATGGAGTTGCGCCGAGGCTGGAGTGGCCTCTCCAGGGCGCAAAGCCTGGGTAGGTCGATATGGAGGAGAAGCTGTTACCCATGCAGCAGGACGTGCTGCATGGGTGACAGCTTCCCCTTTCCACATTGCAGAAATTTTCCAATCGAAAGGCAAAAGCAAGCAAGGGAGACCCGTAAGTAATAGCAGTAGAAGTAATAGTGGTAGCAAAAGTAGTATTTCATGTTAGAATTCATTGTGCCGGGGGACAGGCAGCCAGTGCTTATATACATGTTTATATATATATATATATATATATATATATATATATATATATATATATATATATATATATATATATATATATATTAAATTACTATCGGCTATGCAACTACTGAGAAAATTATGTTAATTATCCATCATTGCAGAAATTGACACGTTGTTCATTGAATTTAATAACTCTTCTTTATTGATGTTTAGTGTAGATTGAAGCTGCTTCACCACATCTACTGAGATACAGAACATTAGGGGGAAGGTAGAGGTAGAAGTAGAGGTGTAGACTCTTCATCATCATACACACACACACACACACACACACACACACACACACACACACACACACACACACACACACACACACACACACACACCTAGGGCGAGAGATAACAAGCTCGGTAGAGCGACTGATAGGTAGGCTGGTTTGAAAGAGGAGCAAATAGGCTGAAAGAGATATTGAAAAGTAGGCTGATATAGGCAGGGCTGGCATGCAGGATCATATATACATTGGCTGGACAAAAATAAATGAATAACGAGACATAGTCGGAGAAGAATGCTTGTTCATAGACTGGTACAGAAAAGGCATTTACCTGAGTAATAGTCTGACAGAAAAGGTGCAGGTCAGAGGGTGAGTAGGAGTACGGCAAAGGAAAAGGTAGATTCGTGAATGGGGGTGAATAAGTAGCAGCCAGGAAGGTGGGAGGAAGACAGCGGATGGTCGGGAAGGTGGTCCTCGAGAAGAGTCTGAGAGAGAATGCCATGCACGACGTGGAACAGTTAAGATGATAGACAAGCGCGGGTAGAGACAGATAGATAGGGCGTTAAGAACAGGATATAGGTATGAGAAGTAGGCACACAGAGACAGGTAGAGAGGCAGTAGGATGATATAGGCATACAACAGACAGGAAGGGTAAAGGGTGCTGACAGTCAGGCAGCACTCAGTCAAGCAGAGCCTCAGCAGGCTGACAGCCGGATGGCCAATGTGTTTGCAGTGGCGCCGGCCGTTCTGCCTTTCATCTTCGAGGACAAGTTGCAGGCGGGCGAGCGCGCGGGCGCGGCCTGCATCGTCAGCAAGGGAGACCCGCCCATCACCTTCACCTGGGAGAAGGACGGCCGCCCCGTGCAGGAGATCGGCGGCATCTCCGTGTCGGTGGTGAACCCGTTCTCCAACGCCCTCATGATCAACACCCTCACCGCAGCCCACTCGGGCGAGTACACCTGCCGAGCCTCCAACCACTGGGCCGAGGCCACCTTCTCCGCCGCCCTCGCCGTCAATGGTACGCCCACGCCCGCCCACACCGCGGCGCTACACCATGGGCGTCACCACCACCACCACCACCCACATAAACCTACGCTTCTTCTCTCCACTTTTTTCCAGAGTAAACTTGACGTGTCTGTGTTGGGTTTGTCTCCGAGAGAACCCAGACGAGGCCACTCACTTACCGCGACTGTTCTTCCCCTTGCTGCCTCTCCTGGCCTCTCCCAGGGCCCCCCTGGAGTCCTATATCCCTCAGTCAATGCCCCCTGGTCCTATATCCCTCATCCCGAAGCCCCCTGGAGTCCTATATTCCTCAGCTAGGGCCCCCCTGGTGTCCTATGTCCCTCAACCCGATGGCCAGCTTTTAGGACCCCATTTTCACCCCTCCCCTCGCTGGTCAATGTCCTTCTTCTCTCTCATTGTGTGCTGTCTCAAGCGATACTTTGATCTGGTTTCGACCCTGAATATATTTTTTTCTGAGTGTATACCGGCGTTGAGCTTTAGACGTGTCCACCTCGAGGGTTGTTAAGGCCTCAGCTAGGTGGCTGACCAACCACCAAGTGTATTTTAATCCAGGAAAGAAATGATCAGTAAAGCTCTTGAGTGTATACATGCCGAGATGTGGGCCACATTGCTCCTCCTCCTCCTCCCACCCGTCTCGGAGTATGTATCCCAGATGTGCAGTATTATTACAAGCATCTCTGGATACATGTATCATGCCGCATCTGGACGTTATACAAATAATCGTATGTATGACTGCGTATTGGCTTCTGAAGCGTGTCGTGTGGAGTCCCGTGTACTACAGGCCGGGCAGTGATGTGATGAAGTGTATGAGTCTCAGACTGCCTGAACCAGTAATTATAGTGCCCTTCAGGCGTTTTGAGGAACCCGACCATGAAATTCTGTAACTTATTTAAGGGTTGTTCTTGAGGCTTATCAACCTCATGAGTGACCACTGAAGGCACTACTATTTTACAGTCTATCCTGAAAGACTGTTGTCATGAAGAGAGAGTGGATGACCAAAGTCCACACCCAGTGTGGTGGAGATGTAACCAACCCCGGGGCGTCGGGTTACAGCTCGGTGACTGTATCCGTAACACTCGTGGGGTGTTATTGGTGTTCCTCGAGCGACACCTTCCACCTCACAAGACACAAGAAGCTGGTCTAACCGAATCCACGTTAAACTTGAGTTTTGACATGTGGTACCAGCTTGCATGAGGATATTACGTTGTAAACACAGTGTTGGAAAGCAGTCACATTTCTTCAGTGTTAACAGCTTCTCATACAGAGGCAAATCACTCTAAGCTTAGCAGACAGCTGTTTACACAAATCAGCTCCTCCAACATCTGTTTAATAGCCAGCTTGGGCGTTCCGCGGCCTCTGTTGCCCCCCTGCGAGTCTCCAGTCATGTTGTACACAAGCTAACGGCTCAGACTTTAAATGAATGTTATTACCGTTACAACGGAAGCATAGATATAGCTAATCAACATCCCAATATGATTGTTAATTAGCATATCGCATAATGCCTGATTTGTTGTACGTCCCCTGAACAACAATATACTTTATAGAGAAGTCACAGGAAAATATTAAGTCATCATATATGCACATTTTGTGTAGCGACCATATATGGCAAGTTACATATAAGTATACATATCACGACTGTATACACCAAACACAAAAAAAATATATATTTGGGAAGAAACTACATCCATATATATTTGTTAACAAGGTGATTGTCGTTTACCCTTTGATGTGAATGAGCGGAGTGTGTGTGTGTGTTGTTACAGTGCCGCCGCGCCTGGCACCCCTGAACTTCCCGGTGGGCACCCGCGCTGGCATGCAGGCCCGGGCCACCTGTCTGGTGCAGGAGGGAGACCGGCCCCTCGCTCACTCCTGGCAGAAGGATGGCCGCCCACTCGACCCCCGTCTGAACGTCGTTACCTCCCAGCTGGACACCTTCACCTCCATTCTGGTGATCGACCGAGCCACCGCCGCCCACACCGGCAATTACACCTGCGCTGCCACCAACGCCGCCCGCACCACCACCACCACCGCCCGCCTGACCGTTAGCGGTAGGCCGCCCACGCTCCTCACGCCCACTGTGGCGAGACTGACACGTTATTAGGAGACAATATAGA
>NC_091219.1:24678701-24806201 GCF_040958095.1 Procambarus clarkii | reverse complement strand
AACGGTCAGTACCCTCCCTTACCGCCTCTCACCTCATGGTCAACAGTAACGGCCCCTTAACCGTTGCCAATAACGGCCGTTATCGTGAGTAATGTCAGAATTATCATGATATCTTGTGGCAGTCTGAATATTAAGTTATGTGTAAAAATATGGTTTGGATGTGTATGCATATCACAAGCAGTAACAACCTGGGTGTGTCATTGGATGTGTGTGCCGAGTACCAACACTAACAGGCTGTTTGTGTGTGTGTCAGAGCCTCCGTGGTTCGGGGTGAGGAGCCAGCGGCAGCAGGTGGAGGTGGGAGGCACCGCCACTCTCACCTGTGAGGCGCATGGTGACGCTCCCCTGGCCCTCACCTGGACCAGGGGCGCCGCCCCCCTGCCTCCCATCCCTAGGTAAGTCAGGAGCGCCGCCCCCATGACCCCCATCCCTAGGTAAGTCTGGGGCGCCGCCCCTTAACTTCTAATGCAATTGATTCCTCCATTTCCTCTCTCTTTGTACCTGTCAGTTATCCTTTTTCCTCAAACTGTAATTAACTCTCTTAATATTCTATTATAAACACTTTGTTCAGAATAACTTAGTTTCTTCATTGACTTCTAACAAAAGTGATACTTTTGTTAGAAGTTTGTTTGTTGAAAAGAATTCAAAAGGGACCCCATGAAGCACCACAGACGTGAGTGAGCAGCAGCGGTCGGAGACAGAGATGGTACCACCGTCAGCAGGGAGGGTTATCTTGAGATGATTTCGGGGCTTTAGTGTCCCCGCGGCCCAGTCCTCGACCAGGCCTCCACCCCCAAGAAGCACCCCGTGACAGCTGACTAACATCCAGGTACCCAGGGTAAACGAACGCCCATCATAACGGGCCACAAAGTCTTTATAAACAGCCGGCGAATGGAACTTAAGGAGCAGCACCCGGTGGTTCGTGAGGAGCTGTACACCAAACACATCCGACACCTTAACACGGAACATATCCAATATAACTACTTCCACTGCAAGGTACGACGAGAGAATTCCAGGCCAACCGTCTCCGAACAGCGGATAGGGGGAAGGAGGGTCCCCATGGCGCCAATCAAAACAGCCGGAGAGCCACACCCCAGGTTTGGACACACCAACAATTGGCGGCCGAATCCTGCCTAGTAGTATTCGCTCACTGGCCACCAGAGGGCCAGGACGTGCTCGTTTGACCTGCCAGTTGTCGCCTGGTGCTGAGTGGAGGCGGGTGTGGATTGTGGTGTGGTGCGCCTGCTGGCTGGAGGGCCCGGCTGGTGGTATGGTGGTTGGTGGTGTGTCCCGCGTAGGGCGGGTGGACACGGCGTGCCTTGACTTCTCAGGGGATGTGGACTGGGCGCTTGTGGAAGTTGCTTTCGTCGATGTGCTTCAAGTGGATGTCCAGGATTTGATAGGACTGGAAAAGCTTTCCCCTACGCGGGTGGCGATGACCTTCTGCAGGAGCTCGCTGTACAAGGAGTTTGTGGCGCGTTGGGCCGGCCACTCGGTTCCAGTCACCGACACGGCTGTGTTTGTGGCCGTTTCGGATCCCTGGGGGCCGTGCAGTACGTGAGTGTGCATTGTGCACCGGTGACGTTATCTGAGGTTGAGCTGCAGGTTGTGTTTGAGAAGTATGGAGTGGTGCAGTTTCATCGCTTCAACCATCTGCGTACAGGTCGGCTGAGCGAGCTGCGTACGGGCATTTTTTTTTTCTTTTTATTATTAAAACAAAGTAAAACAGCGTACATGCAACCATATAAACAGTAAAGCATAGCATTACAAAGAACATTGAAAGACATAAAATAACACAGAGCAACATAACAGAAAAGGGAAAACAAAGAACAAAAAAAAATACATAGGAAAGTACATGAACTACACATAAAAACAGCTAGTCAAAACAGTACAAGCAGTGATCCATAAAGCACAAAGAAACATGAGAACAACAGAAAGAAAACATAAAACAAAAAAAAACAAATAAGCGTACAACAGAATACAAAAAAAGACTCAGAATGACATGGTACAAAATAATACAAATCTAGTAACAAGCCAGCCTGAAAGGCCACACAAGCAATACTACAAGCCAAGACAGACAGGAAGTTCATAACCGGAACACGCAGGAACCGGCAAACAAACACACACACAAACAGCCCTAGAACCAACACAAGCAACAGAACACGACACACACACAGCACAGCCAAAAAAAAGTGCACTCGGAACAAATACACAAACACACCGCCCAACAGGGCGAAACCAAACACGGAGACAAACCAGACATAGAACCGCAGACACGGCAAGAAAATAAACAGAGTACCCAAATAAACACAGGTGCTAACAATACTTGTCTGGAAACTCCTTGGCTGGGAAGCGCAAGCAGTACGCCTCCCAGACCAGCTGGACATCCTCGGACACTTGTCTACCAGGAGATGCACAAGGCCGAGGCATCCAATCAGGCACCCCATAAATAAACCCCTTCAACCTCGGTACCCAAATAGTCGACGAGCACCACGGGCCTTCACGCACCCGGTCGTCCCAAACGAGGTCCAAAACCCGTGACTTAGGGACCACGCCCCCCTCGGCTGCGAGCACAGGGAGGGGGTCCACACTAGGTGGTTTCGCACTGGTATCGGCACTGGGAGGTTCGTCGGGCGCCGCACAGGGCTCCGTACCAACCAGCGCACGAGGCTTCTCACAAGGCCTCTCACGAGGCTGCACACTAGGGGAACCTGCAGAGGACACAGACGAGTCGGGGCCCCCTCCACCAAGCAGATGAGCAGAGGCACCTCGCCGCACATCCTTCCGTAAGACCATGACGAGGTCCCGTGCGGCAGGAGCAACCTCCAACCGAGGGGAGTCATCAGCAGTAGGTATAGGGGGTGATTCCGGAGGCAGCACAGAGCCCCCCACAGCACCGCCAACCACGACAGGAGACGTCGGAACAACGTATTCTTCCACCTCCACCCAAGGCACCCCAAGAAGGGGGGACACACTCCGGACCTGCCTTGAGCGCTTGGAGACAGGCTGCCGGTCATCCAAGCTATCACCCCCATCATCCCGTAACACAGTAGAACACTCCAATGGACGCGCTTTCAAGGCCCGGCCCCTGAGAACCGCAGCCTCCACGACCGGGGGCACTGGACCACACACCACAGGAGACTCCCCGCCGCTAACATCCAAAGGGACAGGAGACGCCACATGTAGGGACGGAACAGGCACGGGCGGCTGAGACGGAGTGGGCAGGGGCGACAGGGGCAGGGACGTCGAAGGCGGGGAAGCCGGTGACGGGGGCGAGGCCGCCACAACCCCTAAGTCAACATCCACACCACCATCCAACACCGGGGTCGAAACCAGCAGGGAAGCAACATCCAGACCATCACGGGGAGACAGGTCCGGGGCCGACAGCGGGGGAAAATCCTCCTCCTGGAAAAGGTTGACAGGGGTGACCCGGCGCTCCTCACACCCGGCGGCCAGGTGACCCGGCAGGCCGCACCGGAAACAAGTCCGAGGTTGTCCTGCGTGAAAAACACGAATCGGGAACCCTAACAGCATGATGGAGGACGGCACAGAACCCCGGAGGCGCATGGCGAGAGTGCGGGTCCCACACAGAACCCCCTTCCATCTCCCAGTAGGGACAGCATTCATCCTCACATGTAGAACCCGCCCAAACCGGGCAAAGTACCTACGTAGAAGATCCTCAGGGAACTCAAAAGGCATCCCATGCACAGCCACATACGTCGTGGCTCCACAACGGTCGGATAGGGTTACCGACCCACCATCCCCAGGAAGATCGAAAGAGCGCCCATCATAGCGCGTGACGATATCTTGATAAATCGCCGGAGAGTTGAACTTGACTATCGCCCGCCGGCCGGCGAGCAGCTGCACACCACATACAGACTCCACTGGGACACGTAACATATCAATCATTACCACCTCCACAGCGTGGTATGAAGCAATCCCAGAAAACTCCAGGCCAATGGAGGCCTGCCTCTAGACACGGGGCACAGGCTCCCCCATGATCGCAGACCGTCACGGCCCCAAGGGCCCCTCAGCAATAACCGTGCATGGTGTACCGGTGACGTTATCTGAGGTTGAGCTGCAGGTTGTGTTTGAGAAGTATGGAGTGGTGCAGTTTCATCGCTTCAACCATCTGCGTACAGGTCGGCTGAGCGGGCTGCGTACGGGCATTCGTACACTAAGTATGAAGATTACGTCACCGGTACCGTCTCGTCTTCTGTATCGTGGGCTCTCGCTCAGAGTATTTTATCAGGGACAGACTCGCACTTGTTTCCGGTGTGGTGCTGAGGGCCATGTGGCAGCGAGCTGTGATGCTCCTCGAGCTGAGGCTCCCTCTGTTTTCTTGGAGGGTGAGTTCCCCCCTTTTGGAGACGCGGGGGGCTTCCTCGTCGCCTTCTCGCCCTGGCGAGGTGCCTGGGGTGGTTCCTGCGGCGGGTTCGGCAAGTGCTCCTTCTGTCCCTGTTTGGTCGGGACATAGTACGTCTGCTTCCCCGGTGTGCTCTGTGGGAACGGGAGCTCCTGCCTCGGGGGTTCCTCGTTCGGTGGTGGCGGAGGTGCATCCGCGGCCAGAGGCTTCTGTGCGGTCCTCGGCTGCTGCTGTTGGTGTGGTGCCTGCTTCCCCTGCTGAAGATTGTCTGCTGCCCGGGGATGCTGGGGTGGTGGGGTGTGTGGCCTCCTCCCTGACCTCTGACTCTGCATCGACTCCCTCGTCGTCTGCGAAGGTCGCCTCGTCCAGTGGTTCGTCAGCTGCGCTTGCCTCGGCGTCCGTGGTGGATGCCCCCTGTGAGCTGGAGTGTGCTCTCCCGCTTTCTGGGCCTGCTCCTTCTGCTCCGGTCTCCGGGCGTGGTGGTAAGCTGTGGCCCCATGCTGTGGAGGTTTCTGGCTCCGCAACAGCGGGAATTGTTGTTTCGGCTCTTGCATTTGTCGTTGGCGACCAATGCACGGTTGTGCATGCTGGGTTTGCGTGCCTCTGATGCGTGTGTGCACTGTGGTCTCCCTGAGACACAGTTGCATGTCTTTTATTTTTGCGGGCGGTTGCGGGGTTTGCTTGATTGGTTTCGGGACGTGTTGGTTGGAGTTTGTGGACCTGGGTGTCGGGGTGACCTTTTGAGGTTTTTGTTTTTGTCCTTTCCGCGGAGGTCGCGCTGTGTTCGAAATACGCTTTGTCTTCTTGTTGCTGACTTTGTGTATTGTGTGTGGGTGGGTCGGGGGGAGGGTTATGGGGTTGCTAGGCTTTTGGGGTTTTTGAGGGCTCATTTGCGGTTCACGTGGTGGTGGGTGCAGCGTGTGTTTCCGAGCGAGTTTCGTGGTTGGTTCACGGGTGGGTATGTGCGTGGGGTTGCTTTTGGGTGAGTGGTCTGTTTTCATCCTAGATCCCCGGCCCTCCGGTGGGCCTCCTCGGGGGGGTTGTGCTGGGTGTGTGTGTGTGTTTGCTCCTGTGGTTGTGTGTTCGGTTTGGTGTGTGGGGTTGTGTGTGAGTGTGGGTTTGCTTCTGTGTTGGCTCCTGCGTGGGCCGTTGCTTGTGTCTTGTGTGGGTTGAATGCGGCTGTTTTGTTACTCATTTTGTTAGTTTGATTGCTGTTCTTCCTAGTAGTGTGTTTGTTTAGGGTACGTGTATCTCTGTGTTTCATTGTTCGCCCCGGATTCTTTCTTGAGGTTGTCATATAGTTGTGCCTGGGCCTTGGCCATGGTTTGTTTTTATGTTAATTATATGATTTGTGTGCGATGTGCTTATGCTTTGTGTTATTTATTACTTGTGTGCATTTTGTATATATATATATGTGTGTCTGGTTTATTCTTTGTATGTTTGTTGTGTCTTTCCATGTCCGTAATGCGTCCGTTTGTTGTATGTCCATTATTATGTTTAATTTTGTATACGGACTTATGTCCCTGGAGTTTCTGGGGTCTTGTTATGTAATGTTCTCTTTTATGCCTGTTTATGATTATGTTTTTGTTGTTATGTTCTTGTTCTTAGGTTCATGTCATGTATATATTGTGCTATACTTTGTATATTTCTTTTATCAACATGAAAAAAAGTAGTAGTAGTAGTGGTGAAAGCTAATATTGTCATAGCCGGTCAGGTGTCCAACATGTACCACTCGTACATGTTGGTACTGTCACACCAGATACCCCACAGGCACCCCGATAGGCATCAGGTACTAACCCACCAGGTACCCCCACAGGTACCAGGTACTAACCCACCAGGTACCCCCACAGGTACCAGGTACTAACCCACCAGGTACCCCCACAGGTACGAGGTGTCGGAGCGGCAGGTGGAGACGGGCCAGGTGTCGGAACTGGTGGTCAGGTCGTCCCACCTCAGTGACTCCGGGACCTATGTGTGTACCGCCACCAACACCCACGGCGCCCTCACAGCCGACTTCCACCTCCTCGTCCAAGGTACAGTGTCCACGGTGCTCATCGTGCATGTTACTGTGTCTACAGTGCTTATGGTCATGGTACCGTGTGTTTGGTGCGAGGCATTGCGTCTTTGGTGCATGGTACGATGTTCATGTGCACATTACGGTGTCTGTTGTGTATGGTATGGTGATTATGGTGCACGGTACGGTGCTTATGGTGCATGGTACGGTGCTTATGGTGCACGGTACGGTACTGATGTATTCCTTGTCTACTGACCCCTGGGAGTTATATATAAACAAACTCATCACGGGTCAAGCGTCAACTGCCTGAGTAAGACTTCTGGCAATTGTTGATTACTTCACAATTGATTGTTATTGTGGCTCCCACGTCCTAAGATTTATATGTTCTTACAGGTCTTAATAGTCTTAAAGTTAATATACCTGCTAGTCCTAATATTTCTTGGTGCGCTCTGTGATGGTGGGGGAGGGGGTGGGGCATTACCCCCCCGTGTTGCAGACTCAGTCTGTTGGACTGGAGTTTTGAGTAAAAGTGGACTACCTTACTGTAAAGCTGACGCTGTATGATGTGCTGGGTCTGAATGTGGCTGCCGTTTGTGGGATGGAGCTGTTAACTACCCAAAGGGTAGTAGTGAAGTTGGCTACTGACGAGGATTTCCGAGTGTTTCTGTGCCAGTTTGAGGGGCGGACGCTGGGTCGGTTGTTGTCTCCTACCGCAGTGACGTTTCGACCTACATCAGTGTTCATTGCGCTCCTATTGAATTCCCCGAAGTGATATTGCGGAGGTACTTCGGGTAGTTTGGTTAAGTTGTGCATGTGTGGATGAATGTCATTTTGTCCGGTCGTTTATGAGGCGTTCAAAATGGCATCCGCACCCTTGAAATGCGTCTTAAGTCGGACATCCCATCATCTGTCAAGCTCGTGGGGTTCTACATCCGTGTGTTCTATGCCCAGCAGCCCCGGACGTGTTATCGTTGTGAGATGTTGGGCCACCTGGCTGCTGGGTGCTCTGCAGGCGTCCTAGAGAGAGTGAATTTATTCTGCGAGGAAGATTTTCCTCTGCTAACTGTTGAAGACGCTTCGGAGGATGTGGCTGTTGGCCTGTCTTTGGAGGCTGTGTCTCCGTGCGTCGGATGGGGCAGCTGCTCCTGATGGGGGTCTGGCGCCAAATCCTGTGCCGTCGTCGGATATGTGTTCTGAGGCTGCGTTCGTGCTGTCCATGCCGGTGTGGAGCGATGGGTCAGCCTCCCTCTGCTTCCCTCTTCTACGACTGTTTTGCTCTGTGCTCATGGGGCTTTTGTCTCGTGGTGCCCGCCGCACCTGCCTACAGTGCCAGTGGAGTGTGGGGAGTCGCGGCCTCCTGCTGTACTTGGCCCAATTCCCCGTGTTGTCACTGCCACTGAGGTCCTGCGGCGTGCCAGGGATCGGACTCCCTGCATCTCACGAGTCTCGAATTCTGTGGCTGTGGAGAGTTCCGATGATCTACGCCCGGATGATCCAACAGAAGCCCGGATGATCATCGGAGAGTTCCGATGATCTAAGCGTGCGATACGTTTTTTGCCTTGTTTACCCTCGGCGAGTTCCGACTGGGTGAATTTGCATGTTGTGTGTCTTCTGATAGCGAGGTGGCGGTACCTGGTGATGATGTGGCGGAGGGTCATGCGGAGGATGCTGGCGCAGGTGATGGGAGTTCTGTGTTGACTCCTGTGTGCCCCCTGCTGTGGGCTCCCAGAATGGGAGCCCGTGCCCCCTCATGCAGTACCTGGCAAGGCCCGTGACCTAGTGGTGGTCTTCAAGAAGGATGTGCGCTGGCTGGGCTCTGTGCTTGTACCTCTAGCCCTGCGGTCCGATGTGCAGTGGCAAAGTGAGTTAATGCCCCCGACGGCTCCGGCCCCTGTACCGCAGCCTCTTGCGCGTTTGTCAGTGCCACTGGGCCCCCGTGAACCCGCCGCCTATGTGGGTACAAAGTTTCATCTGTGATATTCCGGAGTTTATGCAGTGCCCTACGCCGCCACCGGGCGGTCGCCTTACCCGGGATGACTGGGCGGTATGAGAGGTGTATTGTATAAGGTATCCTAGGGCTGAGTTACCAGACAAGTATGTGTAGGCCTTCCAATTTCTTGTATATGTTGTAAGCCCTTCAGGTTTTTGTTTTATTGTAAATATGTATTGACTGTATAGTGTGGGTGATTTGGTGTCCGTTTCGGACTGCCTCGTGTATTGTCTTTCTGTGTGTATTTGTTGCTATGTACTTGTGTCTTTGTGTGTTATTCATGTCTTTGTGTTGGGTTTGGGGCTTCTTGTTCTGTTACTTTGTACTTTTGTTAGTGGTCTGTTTCTTTATCTTTTGTTTTTATTGTATTTATGTGTCATGCTTTTGCATGTAAATATATAAAAAAAAATCACAATTGATTGTTATTGTGGCTCCCACGTCCTAATATATGTTCTTACAGGTGTTAATAGTCTTACAGTTAATGTTCCTGCTGGTCCTAATATTTCTTACAGGTTATAATGTTATGTTGTTGCAGGTCAAATATTCTTGCAGGTCTTAATATTTCTAAAAGGTCTTAATATTCTTACAGGTCCTAAGGTCACAGTAAAGACCACCGTATAATACTTATACCCGTATAAGCATAGAAGTTATCTTGTCTGAGTGCTTGGTTATAGTGCCTCTTCTTCCCCCCCTCTCCAGACGTGCCTGACCCCCCCTCTGGAGTGACGGTGGTGGAGGAGGGGTCACGTCACCTCACACTCACCTGGACGCCCCCCCAGGACTCCAATGCCCCCATCACCGCCTACCTCGTCACCTTCGACGCCCAGCAGTCCCCTGGTAGGTGAATAGGTGTGTGTGTGTGTGTGTGTGTGTTGGTCTTTGCTACAAATCAATTGCTTGTTATACCATACTGGCCTCATTTGGGAGCTCAGGATTTAATTTGTTACTCCATATTCTGGTGTCAGGAAGAATGAATGATTTTGTCTTTGTTAAACTTTTCAGGATCCACAAGAATCTTGCATATCGCAGTCATGTCCCTTGGCACCCCCCGTCTTCTTTCCCTCCAGTACAGTTTATTCCTGCTCTATTATCATTGGCCAGATCCCACCCGACTCGCTAGATTCCTATCGTGTATTTATTTTTTACAATTTTGTAGCGTATCAACGTCGACCACCGTGTATGTCGCCTCTACATCATTCATCATATATTCCTTCGGCTCGGCCATATATTAGCCTCCCAGGCATGACCTCTTGTTATGCTGGTGTCCGTGTTTAATTTCGTCTGTACCTGCCTTGTCAATACCCCCCTTAAGATCTTATATGACGCAATCATGTCTTATTTTCCCGGTCTCTTGTGAGATGCAATAAGAAGCTACAGTTCCTTCAGTCCTATTTTTTCTTTTCAGTCCTCTTTGTTCTGGAACCCGTCGTCTGGCAAGTCTCTGAATTCGGGCTTTTTTGTTTTTGTTTTTCTAATAGGAACTCCATGCCGGGTTCACATGACAAAACATTTATAATGTGTAAAACTCTTTTAGCCTTTTTGTCAAAATTCCTGAAAACTAGAAGGGTGTGTGTCAGATTTTCAAATGTCGCTGATGTTATTCTGTTTACATGAGCCTCTGTCTACGACCGTATAATTTTCTCTTTATTGTGGAATGGACCTTCCTTCTGTTCAATGTGTACTCGAGATACCTTCCCTTATTGTGGAGTATAGCTGCCTTCCCTTCTTTGGGAACTGGCCTGCTGTTCTCATCTTTCCCTCTGCTTCTCTCATCACCTTGCATTTACTTTGATTGAAGATAAGTAGCCAGCTTTTAGAACATTCCTGCAGTTCAGGCAATTCATCATATAGTATTCTGCACTTCTTAACCGTCTTATTGTTAAATTTTTTGGGCATCATCTACCAACATTCGCAAGTACGAGTCTTCTTCCTTTGGTCAGATCATTAGCACATTGAAGGAACAGGTTCGTCCTCAGTACTGTTCCTTGAGACATTACGCTATTCACTATTACCCATCCTGATATCTTCCCTCTCACTGAAGTACTAGGCCTTCTTTTTGACAGGTATTCTTACACCAATTTCAAAGCTCTTCCCGTTACTACATATTCTTTGAATTTGTGTAGAAGCCTCCTATAGGTGGTACACAATTAAAGTCATTCTGGCAGCCTTGTAAGATGCAGTCAGCCCGTTCTCCTCTTCCTTGCTTGAAATATGTCACTTATTGTACTTCTTAAGCACATTTGGTTACGTAGTTAATCCCAGCACCATGACTAATCCCTGCCACACCCAGAGATCACAATAATGTGATGCATCAAATGAACCCTGTCGTAGCTCAGTCGATTAAGGCAGTGTCTGGGATGCTCCCGGACGCAGGTTCGAATCCTCGTCACGGCCCTTGTGGATTTGTTCATTTAATCCCTGTCTTTGTTCCGTGCTGCAGGTGGTCCTCGAGAGGTGACGGTGGAGGGGGAGCAGCAGAAGGTGCGGCTGGAGGGTCTCCTGCCCGCCACAACCTACACCCTGACGCTGGTGGCTGAGAATCGTGTGGGGCGTAGTCAGCCGTCAGCCCCTCTACGTGTCAGCACGCAGGAGGAGCCCCCGTCAGCCAGCCCCCAGAACGTTATTGTTAGTAAATCTCTTTCTCGCTGCCCTCGTCTGCCTTTATGTATATACTTGATGTGGTGCCCAGCGCTGCCCAGGTAGATCCAATGAGCGGATCGTTCGGGTACTCGGGTCGACCCGGCATCACTCCACTAAAAATAAGTTCAAGAATATTATGATAAATAACGATAATAAATGCAGATTTATACTCTATTCTAGCGCATGTCAGAACATTCGTTCTATATCTGTCTGTCTATATCCATCTTTTTGTTTGCCTTTTTCTGTCTGTTTCTCTGTCTCTCTCCCTCTCTCCCACATCACAGTTTGTCAGGAGTGGATGTGTTATCCTTCCTCTTCCCCCCCCCCCTCTTCCTCTCACAACACACGGACTCTTAAGAGCATCACCTCCCCCCCCGGGGCTGCATCCCAAGCACCGCCTCTTGCATGTTACTGCTAATTACGGGGCAAAGTATGATATAATTTGTTTAGAATTTTGTGGCCATCACTGCATGATGTTTTACAATATACAAAGAAGAAAAAAGAAATAAAAATAATTCTGGGTCTATTTATGATACTGAAAAGTTCACAGTGACAGGGGGGGGGAGGGGCGGTTAGGATTGGCACAATATCATATTTTATTTAATGGCAACTCCGATCCGCCCATTTTTGGCCATTTATATAACATTATTTACTGAAAAAATCCCCAAGTGTCTGGGGGCTAATGTTGAACAGATAGATATACACGTATATCTATAATGGAAATGTGTGTGTGTGTGTGTGTGTGTGTGTGAGATAGAGTGTAGGTGCAGCATATTGGCATACAGATGTACCAGATGTGGATGAACAAGAGTGACAGGTATCGTTGCAGGGTACAGGTTCCCTGATGATTTACAGGTGTGCAATAACGTAGGCGTCACACTGATGTCCATATATAACAGGCTGTCCAGATGGATAGGTGTAACAGGCAGGTGTTGATGTAACAAGTGTTCTGTATATGACAGGTGTTGGCGATGTCGTCGACGGCGCTACAGGTGTCCTGGGACCCCCCACCCCACAACCTCACCCACGGAGAGGTCCTCGGCTACTACCTGGGCTTCAAGGACGCCAGGTGAGCCCCTCTCCCACGGTAATTGTATTCCCTCTCAAACGGTTAACAAATCTTACCCTTTGGGTACAACCCCGTGACAAACTCTCCCAGAATATTATATCATAAATGTACGGAATGAAGCAATTAGGGTACTAAGATTTATTTCTAGAAGTGTTTGCAATAAGACGTCTATTATTCTTCAGTTTTCTCTTGCCCTTATTAAGCCTCGTTTAAATTATGTAGTTCAATTTTGAACTCCTACAGATTGGTTTAAATTTCGCTTAGAAACATTCCTTATAAAGAGGACTAAAAATTCAAATTTTACATTCCCTAGAAAGGCGATAAATAATATGATTGAATTATAATGGATGAAAGGGCATAGCAAAGCAGATGTTAATAAGGTGTTAAATACATCCACAACACAAAATTTAACACCTAACGAGGGATATCATTTAGGTAAGTTACATTGAGGAAAGACCTGGGTAAATACTGGTTTGGAAATAGAAAAGGTGTTTTTGGGGAACAATCGTTCAATTGTTTTAAGTGTAGGTTACACACACCTGAAAACCTCTCCCCTCACACCTGGCTCACCTCTCCCCTTCACACCTGGCTCACCTCTCCCCTCTCCCGACAGCGAGGGTGAGGGCGGGGCGTACAACTTCACGACGGTGGGCGTGGATGGCGTGGGCGTGACCAGCGCCACCCTGGCCGGCCTCCGCCCGCACGCCCGCTACGCCGTGGTCCTTCAGGCCTTCAACTCCAAGGGCGCCGGACCCGCCTCCCCGCCCGCCCTCGCCACCACGCTGGAGGACAGTGAGTTGTGGGCGTGAGGTGGATATAGGCCGTGTGGAGCAGGCTGTGTGGTGCAGGCCGTGTGGCTGCTGTGGTGCAGGCCGTGTGGCTGCTGTGGTGCAGGCTGCTGTGGTGCAGGCTGTGTGGCTGCTGTGGTGCAGGCTGTGTGGCTGCTGTGGTGCAGGCTGTGTGGTGCAGGCCGTGTGGCTGCTGTGGTGCAGGCTGTGTGGCTGCTGTGGTACAGGCTGTGTGGCTGCTGTGGTGCAGGCTGTGTGGCTGCTGTGGTGCAGGCTGCGTGGTGCAGGCTGTGGTGAAGGGGAAGTTTGTCGAGAATGGAGACAGGTTCAGAACAAACCTGGATCAGGTTAATGACAGGATGAAACAATCGCTAGAATCAGTTAATAATAAGTCGACTTAATAAATCAGTTAATAATAAATTACTTCATAACAACAGGATTTCTTGTAAATCGGAGTTTCTTTTCAATTAAAACTATTTGCTGACTGACGGAAGGAAGTTCTGAGTAAGTTTGAGGACAAGACTTGTGAAATTATTAATTTTTTAAATTGTTAATTAGTAACTCTTTTGTGTGGTTCGTACAGAGCCGAGTTCGCCGCCTGGTCACGTGACGTGTGAGAGTGTGACGTCATCAAGTGTGGTGGTGACGTGGGCGCCGCCCCCCCCACGTCACAGGAACGGTGTCGTCATCAACTACCGTGTTTATTACGTTCACGTCTCCCCCCACGGTGAGTCCCCTGCCTCCCCTTCCTCCCACGGTGAGTCCCCTGCCTCCCCTTCCTCCCACGGTGAGTCCCCTGCCTCCCCTTCCCCCCACGGTGAGTCCCCTGCCTCCCCTTCCCCCCACGGTGAGTCCCCTGCCTCCCCTTCCCCCCACGGTGAGTCCCCTGCCTCCCCTTCCCCCCACGGTGAGTCCCCTGCCTCCCCTTCCCCCCACGGTGAGTCCCCTGCCTCCCCTTCCTCCCATGGTGAGTCCCCTGCCTCCCCTTCCCCCATGGTGAGTCCCCTGCCTCCCCTTCCCCCCACGGTGAGTCCCCTGCCTCCCCTTCCCCCCACAGTGAGTCCCCTGCCTCCCCTTCCCCCCACGGTGAGTCCCCTGCCTCCCCTTCCCCCCACGGTGAGTCCCCTGCCTCCCCTTCCCCCCACGGTGAGTCCCCTGCCTCCCCTTCCTCCCACGGTGAGTCCCCTGCCTCCCCTTCCTCCCACGGTGAGTCCCCTTCCCCCACGGTGAGTCCCCTGCCTCCCCTTCCCCCCACGGTGAGTCCCCTGCCTCCCCTTCCCCCCACGGTGAGTCCCCTGCCTCCCCTTCCCCCCACGGTGAGTCCCCTGCCTCCCCTTCCCCCCACGGTGAGTCCCCTGCCTCCCCTTCCCCCCACGGTGAGTCCCCTGCCTCCCCTTCCCCCCACGGTGAGTCCCCTGCCTCCCCTTCCCCCCACGGTGAATCCCTTCCTCCCACGGTGAGTTCCGTTGACTAAGCTCGTTGGGTCATACTGAGCTCCGCCGCTCATTCCTTTATTACCCTTCCTTATACCTGGTCATAACTGGGAGAGTCACTTGGTTGAGGCGTCTCAAGGTGTTGAAGCATATTGTTGATAATGTCTTATGTTAGCGGGACTGTTGTCCTTAAAGGTGTTGGTAGGTCGCTTGACGAGGTGTCATGTGTGCCACAGGTGGAGGCCGGAGTGGCAGCGTGGTGTCGGAGGGCCAGAGGGCCACCCTGGGGGGACTCGCCCCCTGGACCAACTACTCCCTCACCGTCGCCGCCGCCACCAGGGCAGGCGAAGGCATCCAGTCCCACGCCATCGTCTGTACCACCGACCAGGACGGTAAGCTCGCCCTCGGCCAGGACGGTAAGCTCGCCCTCGGCCAGGACGGTAAGCTCGCCCTCGGCCAGGACGGTAAGCTCGCCCTCGGCCAGGACGGTAAGCTCGCCCTCGGCCAGGACGGTAAGCTCGCCCTCGGCCAGGACGGTAAGCTCGCCCTCGGCCAGGACGGTAAGCTCGCCCTCGGCCAGGACGGTAAGCTCGCCCTCGGCCAGGACGGTAAGCTCGCCCTCGGCCAGGACGGTAAGCTCGCCCTCGGCCAGGACGGTAAGCTCGCCCTCGGCCAGGACGGTAAGCTCGCCCTCGGCCACGACGGTAAGCTCGCCCTCGGCCACGACGGTAAGCTCGGCCTCGGCCAGGACGGTAAGCTCGGCCTCGGCCAAGGACTGTCAGTACCAATATTGGTGTTCAATATTACCCAAAATGTTCCTAATTATCGCTGAGAAAGTTTGACAATATTTCCAGTAGTTTGAGTGCCTCTACCTACAGGTCAGAGGGTCGAGTGCCTCTACCTACAGGTCAGAGGGTCGAGTGCCTCTACCTACAGGTCAGAGGGTCGAGTGCCTCTACCTACAGGTCAGGGGGTCGAGTGCCTCTACCTACAGGTCAGAGGGTCGAGTGCCTCTACCTACAGGTCAGGGGGTCGAGTGCCTCTACCTACAGGTCAGGGGGTCGAGTGCCTCTACCTACAGGTCAGGGGGTCGAGTGCCTCTACCTACAGGTCAGAGGGTCGAGTGCCTCTACCTATAGGTCAGGGGGTCGAGTGCCTCTACCTATAGGTGCCTGGAGCCAATAATATTCACTCTGTACATTCCGTTGTTGTTCACAGTGCCAGAGGCGCCGGCCCGCGTGAAGGCGGTGGTGTCGGGTCCAAGGGCGGCCGTGATCTCGTGGGCGCCGCCCACACGCCCACATGGGCGTATCAGCCGCTACACTGTGCACTGGGAGCCGGCTGGTGGGCGGGGCGGCCCCCACAGCCGGCGTGTGGAGCCCCACCTCACCCACCTCACCCTTCATGACCTGCCCCACACCACACACCAGGTCAGTACCTCCACCTGACCTTCCATGACCTGCCTCACACCACACACCAGGTCAGTACCCCCACCTGACCTTCCATGACCTGCCCCACACCACACACCAGGTCAGTACCTCCACCTGACCTTCCATGACCTGCCCCACACCACACACCAGGTCAGTACCTCCACCTGACCTTCCATGACCTGCCTCACACCACACACCAGGTCAGTACCTCCACCTGACCTTCCATGACCTGCCTCACACCACACACCAGGTCAGTACCCCCACCTGACCTTCCATGACCTGCCCCACACCACACACCAGGTCAGTACCTCCACCTGACCTTCCATGACCTGCCCCACACCACACACCAGGTCAGTACCTCCACCTGACCTTCCATGACCTGCCTCACACCACACACCAGGTCAGTACCTCCACCTGACCTTCCATGACCTGCCTCACACCACACACCAGGTCAGTACCTCCACCTGACCTTCCAGGTCAGTACCTCCACCTGACCTTCCAGGTCAGGTGGGGTCATGAGGCAAGTCATTTCGAAGAATTTCGAAGCTCATACACAGTTTAATAAATCTAAACAAAAACCGACCCTGCTTGAGGCAAGATGCACAGGTTTCGTACATGCTTGATAAATCCAGTTCCCCCTAAAAGTCAGTGAGAGAATGAGGTGGGGGTCAGTAATATGATATCTCTGATGTCGTGATCAATACACAATTGGTCTCGCCAGTGCCCTCGCATCTGACTGGCTATAAGATGCGATCTTCCGCGTCAGCATCTACAGTAGGTGAGCGGAGCCTCCAGTTAATAAATCCTTAAACTAACAAAGGACGCTTCTGATTAGACGGTATAAAAGGCTTTAAAATATCATAATGCTAACCTTGAATAGCAGATGTTCTAAGTGGGTGAATAACTGTGCAGGTGAGAGACTAGGTGAGTGACTAGGTGAGTGACCAGGTGAGTGACTAGGTGAGTGACCAGGTGAGTGACTAGGTGAGTGACTAGGTGAGTGACTAGGTGAGTGTACGGGTAATCGACAAAAATAGTAACAAGGTTCCTCCGTCAGGTCTGGGTGACAGCGTCGACAAGGATGGGGGAAGGTCCGTCGAGCAGCGTCACTGTGGTGAAGCCCACGCACACAGGTACGTCAACACGCACACAGGTACGTCAACACGCACACAGGTACGTCGACACGCACACAGGTACGTCGACACGCACACAGGTACGTCGACACGCACACGGGTACGTCGACACGCACACGGGTACGTCGACACGCACACGGGTACGTCGACACGCACACGGGTACGTCGACACGCACACGGGTACGTCGACACGCACACGGGTACGTCGACACGCACACGGGTACGTCGACACGCACACGGGTACGTCGACACGCACACGTGTGTACGTCGACACGCACACGTGTGTACGTCGACACGCACACGTGTGTACGTCGACACGCACACGGGTACGTCGACACGCACACGTGTGTACGTCGACACGCACACGTGTGTACGTCGACACGCACACGTGTGTACGTCGACACGCACACGTGTGTACGTCGACAAGCACACGTGTGTACGTCGACACGCACACACGTGTGTGTACGTCGACACGCGCACACGTGTGTGTACGTCGACACGCGCACGCGTCGTCGTGTGTACGTCGACACGCGCACGCGTCGTCGTGTGTACGTCGACACGCGCACGCGTCGTCGTGTGTACGTCGACACGCGCACGCGTCGTCGTGTGTACGTCGACACGCGCACGCGTCGTCGTGTGTACGTCGACACGCGCACGCGTCGTCGTGTGTACGTCGACACGCGCACGCGTCGTCGTGTGTACGTCGACACGCGCACGCGTCGTCGTGTGTACGTCGACACGCGCACGCGTCGTCGTGTGTACGTCGACGCGCGCACGCGTCGTCGTGTGTACGTCGACGCGCGCACGCGTCGTCGTGTGTACGTCGACGCGCGCACGCGTCGTCGTGTGTACGTCGACGCGCGCACGCGTCGTCGTGTGTTCGTCGACGCGCGCACGCGTCGTCGTGTGTACGTCGACGCGCGCACGCGTCGTCGTGTGTTCGTCGACGCGCGCACGCGTCGTCGTGTGTACGTCGACGCGCGCACGCGTCGTCGTGTGTTCGTCGACGCGCGCACGCGTCGTCGTGTGTACGTCGACGCGCGCACGCGTCGTGTGTTCGTCGACGCGCGCACGCGTCGTCGTGTGTTCGTCGACGCGCGCACGCGTCGTCGTGTGTTCGTCGACGCGCGCACGCGTCGTCGTGTGTTCGTCGACGCGCGCACGCGTCGTCGTGTGTTCGTCGACGCGCGCACGCGTCGTCGTGTGTTCGTCGACGCGCGCACGCGTCGTCGTGTGTTCGTCGACGCACGCGTCGTCGTGTGTTCGTCGACGCGCGCACGCGTCGTCGTGTGTTCGTCGACGCGCGCACGCGTCGTCGTGTGTTCGTCGACGCGCGCACGCGTCGTCGTGTGTTCGTCGACGCGCGCACGCGTCGTCGTGTGTTCGTCGACGCACGCATCGTCGTGTGTTCGTCGACGCACGCGTCGTCGTGTGTTCGTCGACGCGCGCACGCGTCGTCGTGTGTACGTCGACACGCGCACGCGTCGTCGTACCACGCGCCCACCTAAACACACACATATAGCTCCAAATATTTTCACATCCTTGACAAGATACAAACTGAAAACTATGTAAGAAAATATTCAGTACTTGTGAATAAGTGTAATTCCCACTGCATTACCTTGAGGTTACCTTGAGGTGCTTCCGGGGCTTAGCGTCCCCGCGGCCCGGTCGTCGACCAGGCCTCCTGGTTGCTGGACTGATCAACCAGGCTGTTGGACGCAGCTGCTCGCAGCCTGACGTAAAAAACTAAACATTGGTGAAAACATTGGAGAAAACTAAAATATTTTCTAATACCCCTTTAAGTTTAAACATGTTCAAACCCTCCAATAAGTATTTCTTTGACGCTTCTTTGGGTTTCGTAAATAGAGCATCGGGGAGGGGGGTGAAGGAGGTTCTACAGTCTTTTAATAGGGTCAGACACTTATAAAGGAGGAATGTGTTTTCATTCATCTTATGCCTGCATATGAGGGAACAGCCTTCACAGTGTGTGTGTGCTCTGATGACTTGTTTTTCGTCTTGAAATCTATTTCACAAATTCTCAATTGGAGAATCTTGAGAGAGAGAGCCAAGCAAGAACGTTGATTGATTGTTTCCTTAACCATGTGGAAGCTGGTGTGGAGGTGTACTTGGGTTCACCTCCTACTGGGCCGGTTATTCGTGACCAAGCTTAAAATTCTTGTAAGTACTTAGTTAAGTTCTTGACGAATCCGGCTTTGTTAGACTATCCACTGTTGGCGGGGGGAAGGGAGAGAACCCTGGAGCTAGAGCCTAACCGTATTATAAACTACAAAAACAAACACAAGATAGGAACACAACTCAGCATTGAGGCTGAGATTTAGGCTTTCCAAAGCACTAATACTTTTAAATATCGTAACTGAAGATATATAACTATTTATAATAATCAATTCTTAATTGATTCACTTGTATTGCTAAATGACCACTGTAGCCGCCCACTGTATCCCCAGCGGTCCCTATGGGCGTGTGGGCGGATATTTATTTCCCCTCAATAGGTTTCCCCCTCTGCCGTCAACAGTGCCCGCGGGCGTGTGGGCGGTGGGCGGGAACGTGACGGCGGCGTGGAAGGAGGACGTGAGTCTGGCGTGTGGAGCCGTGGGCGTACCGGAGCCCACACTAACCTGGACCCACCAGAAGACTCCCATCCCGGACCCCCACGACAGGTGAGTCCCCCATAATCGACCCCCACCCCTTCCCTTTTTCTACGATAGGGGGTCCATTCCTAGCCCCCCCCCCCACCAAAAGGGGTTAATCCAGGTGTCTTCCTCACGCCCTGAAATACACCATCTCTCAACCCCCAAAACAGGAGTATACTTCACACTCGAGGCTCTTAGGAAAATTTACTTACCTTCCACGATAATATAGCCTTATCCTCACTGTAAAAAGATGTAACTGAATTGCTCCGATTAGGCAAAATTGTAATTAATTTTGTCATTAAACCTTGTGTACAGGTGGTGACCTTAGGCACGTAGTGTGGTGTACAGGTGGTGACCTTGTGTACAGGTGGTGACCTTGTGTACAACTCGTGTATCCTGACAGGTTCCGGGTACAGCCTGACGGGACGCTGACCCTGGCTGACGTCCAGCGAGCTGACAGCGGCCGCTACACCTGCACTGCCACCAACCACCACGGCAGCGACACCGTCACCTACAACCTCACCGTCCTAGGTCAGTGTAGCTCAGTGTAACCCGGGGTGGGTCAGTGTAACCCCCAGGGTAGGTCAGTGTAACCACCAGGGTAGGTCAGTGTAACCCTGGGGTGGGTCGGAGTTGTCCCATGTTGGGTCAGTGTGGTTCCATGTTGGGTCAGTGTGGTCCCGTGTTGGGTCAGTGTGGTCCCATGTTGGGTCAGTGTGGTCCCATGTTGGGTCAGTGTGGTCCCATGTTGGGTCAGTGTGGTCCCATGTTGGGTCAGTGTGGTCCCATGTTGGGTCAGAATAAACCTGCATTTGGTCAGCATAAAACTTTCCTGGGCATGAGTTAATTCCCACTTACTACGACAATGTTCTGGGTTCACGTCAGACAATTCTCTGGGTGATCGGCCACATTAGGTTGGTGCCTTGAGCTTTAGGCCCCATGCGGAGGTGCCCGAAGTACCGGTCTTCTAGACCAATGATCTACATTCTCGTCCACACTAGAACTCTAGGCCATTGTCCTAGGTGCTATTTCCCGCTGGATCACGACTGCTGGTGGGGAGTGAACCTATGATGTGACTACCTTGTGTCCTCTCTCCCCGACAGTGCCTCCGTCAGCGCCGTCACTGCACGTCACGGAGACCACGTCCTCCTCCATCAGGGTCCAGTGGAGTGTTGAGGACAACGGGGGCGCCGCCCTCCAGGGAGCCACCCTCCACTACAGGCAAGTCCTCCCTTCCCCGCTGCCGTCCGCCAGACAGTCGCCAGCTTCGACAACGGTACGAAGTTCGTGCACTGAACTGATCCTTGTGTTTGGGGCATTGTGATGAGTGAGCCCAGTGTTGACATATTAAGTTGTTTATGGTGGCGCTGTGTTGTAATGCTGGACGGTGCCAGTACATTGACAGTATAATCCTGAGTGCCAGTACAGTGGCAGCATAGTGTCAGTAAGGCCATCATAGTGTCAGCATAGTGTCAGTAAAGCCATCATAGTGTCAGCATAGTGTCAGTAAGGCCATCACAGTGCCAGCATTGTGTCAGTAAAGCCATCATAGTGTCAGCATAGTGTCAGTAAGGCCATCACAGTGCCAGCATTGTGTCAGTAAGGCCATCATAGTGTCAGTAAGGCCATCACAGTGCCAGCATTGTGTCAGTAAAGCCATCATAGTGTCAGCAGAGGGTTTAACGTGTGTGTGTACCGGACAGGTCTGCTGGCGGGGAGTGGGTTCGAGCAGCGGTGGACGGGGAGCAGCGGTCCTACACAGCCAGAGATCTCCGCTGTGGGACGCTACACCACTTCTACCTCACTGCCCACAACCACATTGGTCAGTACACCACCTGCCCCTCTCTTCTTCCCCTCGACCTCTTCTTCCCCTCGACCTCTTCTTCCCCTCGACCTCTTCTTCCCCTTGACCTCTTCTTGCCATGGGCTCTTCTAACCCTCCCCACTCTCTAGCTCTCGTTTCCCCCCCCCTCTCTTCGCCCCCCCCACGACCTTTTGTTCTTCAGCCAGTCCTCATAAACAAAGTCCCAAAGTCCATTCCATGCACCCGCCAAACCCCCTGTTTATGAATGAAAAACGGTTTACACACGACTCACAACTGTTGATGTCCGAACACTTCCGGAACAAGTGCTTCGCTGACGACTCTTTCGAACCACAACGCTGTAAATGCTTCATCAACGTACTACAAATACAAATAATCACCAACAGATCCTAAACACCTAACCTAACCGAAACGCGGGATAAATATGAATAATATACTAATATATAACATTATTTATTTATATTTGAGAAAGTTCCTGTTTTGAATGAACATAATGTTAAAATTGGTGAATGCGTTTTTGGGGTCGACCGCTGGATGGAATGGACGTGGTCTGAGGACAAGTTGCTTTGTTTAGGAGGACGGGCTGTTAGATACCTGTCATTAAACGGGTAAATGGTGATTGAGGGGTTATGGATGGGTATATGATAGACGAGTTATGGCAGAGTGTATAGTGGTAGACAGGTATATGGTGGTAGACGGGTTATGGACGGGTATACGGTCGTCTACAGGCACGAGTTCGGTGTCGTCGACGGAAGCGGCCCGCACCAAAGGTCGTCCTCCAGAGGCGCCGCCACAGTTCCAGTTCGTGACGACCAACAGCTCGCAGGCGACGCTGTACCTGGCCCAGTGGGGCGACGGCGGCTGCCCCATCACCCACTTCAGCGTCCAGTACCGCCGGGACATCACCGCCCACTGGACCACAGGTGAGGCTCCTGGACCCCGGGTGAGGCTCCTGGACCACAGGTGAGACGCTCCTGGCCCCCACAGGCGAGTCCCGGTTTGATAATTACTTACTTGAAGTCAATTCTTGAACATTTTTCGTGAAGAAATTTGCTAATGCAATTCTGTGTAAACCCTGTATAAGCTCAATGTAAACCCTGTATAAACTCAACGTAAACTTAGAATATACCCAATGTAAACTCGTGTTTACCTTGGGGTTATCAATGTAATTGATGAAGCCAATGTAAACAATGCCAATGTAAACAATGTATAATGTTTACACTGGTGTTTCCGGCAGTGGGGAGTGAGGTGCCGCCCAGCCGAACCTTCGCTGTGGGCGGCCTGGAGGCGGGCGGCCGTTACCAGCTGAGAGTCACCGCCCACAACTCTGCTGGAGCCACGCCCGCCCAGTACACCGTCACCACGCCCGCCTACGCCCACACAGGTACGCCCACTCTCACCACACCCATTAACACGCAACTGTTAATAGTTACGCCAGCATGAGTGTCCAGCAGCAGTCAGCGTCCTACACGGCTCCCTCTCCCCCCCCCAGGAGGCGCGGGTGCGGGCGCGGGCGGGGGCGTGTGGGGCAGCCAGGCCTCCAGCGGTCCGGTGTGGCGGGACCCGCGGGTGGTGGTGCCGGGAGCCGTGTCGGGTCTGGCGCTCCTCCTCACCCTCACCACCGTCTGCGTCTGCCTCAGGAAGCGTCAGTATCCTCTTCTGGCCCCATTTTTGTTTAGTAATAACCAATTTCTTGGTACTAACCAATCTCTTGGCACTAACCAATTTCTTGGTACTAACCAATTTCTTGGTACTAACCAATCTCTTGGTACTAACCAATCTCTTGGTACTAACCAATCTCTTGGCACTAACCAATTTCTTGGTACTAACCAATTTCTTGGTACTAACCAATCTCTTGGTACTAACCAATCTCTTGGTACTAACCAATCTCTTGGTACTAACCAATCTCTTGGTACTAACCAATCTATGATGGTTACTACTAAGAGGTCCGAGTAGAGGCCCTCGCCATCGAGTGCATACATTTCCCTCAATCACTAATATATTCCACAAATTTATATATGTACAATTTTCTTTGTGCATTGGAAGCGTTGGAGGTAGAATTTCTAGACTGCAAAGCCCCAGAGTGCATGGGTGGGGGGGGGGGGGTGAGTGTGTTAAACCCTCATTAGGCTTCAGTGGAAGCCTCAGAAACCTTAATAAATGATTCAGTTAAATCCCAGGTTGCATTTTTTTTACCATCTAAGGCGTTTGTTCTGGAACACAAAGAGCATAGATTCAACTCCTCCTTGTGGCTCTTACTGATTTTCTCATTGATACATCAATGTGATTTTTTTGTGTAATGTTATTTAATCGCATATTGTATGTCATCATTACCTTTGTTGATATATAAAATAAGAATAACAGTTGTGAGAAAACTGGAATATATTGACAATTTTGTATTGAAGAAGATAATGGAAAAGCAGTGTGTTAATATATTGCTGTACGACCAGGTCCCGCCAGCACACTGTCGCAGAAGGAGGTTCCTGAGGCAGCGACGGACGCGGGCGAGGAGAAGGCGTCGGCTATGCAGGCGAGGGACGACGTGTACACGACCGTCAGGAGGCCGGCACCGACGCCTCCCCAGCAGCAGCAGCAGCAGCAGGACCTCAGGGACAACACCGGTACTCTTGCTGTTCTTGCGTCATTATGTGGATGTTTACACGTGTTCTCCTCTCTTCCACAAGCAGCTGAGTCTTGCTGTCACGCCTCTTGTAAACTGCTGCTTCTTGCCTTCAAGCACACAAAACCTGTCCCTCTTGACTTTAAGTAACCACAGACGCCTGCTTCTTGTCTTCAGACGAGTTTTAATCTTTTACTCAAAACCCCAATTACCATTATTTCTTGAACATTTCTGGTGCCAAGAGTTCGCATTGTTAACTCGCTAGTCCATATTTGACTAATCCATTCCAATTACGAGTTTTAAATTGATCTTATCCAAGATCTTTAAAATTTTTATTCTAAAACTGGGCTGTTGACTATGCATCACCTGAGGGGTGATCCTGACCCTGGAATCCTACCGGGGATTGCCTTGACCCACATATCCTACGTGGTTCTAACACTATTATCCTCGTTACCTTAAATCCTGGTATCCTACCTGCGTTACCTTATATCCTGGTATCCTACCTGATTTGGACTAAATCCTGACATTTTCCCAGTGTTAGCACTGCCCCCCCCCCCTGACAGTGTGTCTTGGTTCCTCCTGCAGGAGAGTACAGCGAGGAGGACCTCTACCCTTACGCCACAGCGACCTTCCAGATGGGCGGGGGCAGCCCTCCACCTCCTGCCCCGCCCTCACCGCCCACACACGCCCTCCACCCACAACCTCGCGGCCAGAAGGCTTTCACCGCCCTTGTATACCAGGCGCCTTCCCTTCATGACGTTGATTCCCCTAACTTAGTAAGTTTGGGCTTCACTGCCTCCCTCAGCCTCCTGACTCATTAAGTTATGATCTACCAGGCTCCCTCGCTTACGCTAATCTACTTCTCTATGGCGTATCTAACTCCTATGCATGTAATACCTAGTCTTCCCTGGCCTAGTAAGTAAGGTGTTGATGCTCCTACCATAGTGACGACGGCACACGGGGAGTGAAGGGGTGAGATGGACGCCAAGGTGTTTTCCAGCGCCAGATTATTATTGACAACAATGTCCTACTGGGCGGTGCTGGCTATCATCAGCTTTATAATGTTTCTGGTGACGACTGTAAGCCACAGACTGATGCGGTGACGTCTACTGTCGCTCAGTGACCTCTATGGGCAACGGGGGCGTCACCTTGTTATGTTATGGTCTACCAGACTATATGTCCCTTTTCAAACTTGTTACTTTTGGCCCACCAGCTAGCCCCCTCACCTTCCAGCTTAACAGCTTATAAGCTACAAAAGTTCTCTCTTTAACATGTGATGCCAGGAAGGAAATGAGATAAGTTCATCTCATCTTGTCAATCATATTCCTCCTTTTCCTTAGTTAAGGTTGACCAAGTAAGAGTGAGGAGCCTGGATTTCCAGGCTCCTCACTCTTAATTTAGGAAGTTTGATATTAATCAGCTTACTTACCTTGTCAAGTGATATATTGATATCTTACTGTAATTTTTTGTTTTAATTGGTAGGGTGTCTTGTGAATACTGATGCCTGGCTGTGAATGTTGTTGCGTTTCTGTGACCTTTGTTTTATAATGTGTTGATGAATATAATAATATAATGGCATAATGTAGTGAATAGAGTTCTGTGATTGTTGTGTGGCCATCAATGTTGCCCAATTGCTGTCGTTGTTTGTAAATGTTGATGTATCAGCTGATAAAGAGACAGTCCATTGATGGCTTGTTTAGATGATGCTGTTGAATGTTTACAGAGCGAGGTGGAGAGTCGGAGTTCGGGGGTCGGGGTGCCGTACGAGACGTGTCGGGCCGAACACTACGGGGGGGTGATGACCCCTCATGACGATCTCCCCCACCCGCCCCCCAATCACCGCCGCCCCCCCAGACACCTCAGGACCAGTAGGTTTGTTACTCTCTCCCAACCGTCATCAACATGTCACTCAGCTGTCATAACTGTAGGCACTTTAGACTATAATCATGATGTCATACAGTTGTCATGTCATGCACAACTCTCAACCCCCATCAACAGCGTGTCATTAGCTGTCACAAGTCATGCACTATTCCCAGCCGTCATCAAAACATGATAATATAGCAGCTACACATCAGAATTACACAATGTAACACATTGTATAAGTCTATCACATTGTCATCACACACTCTATCACATTGTCCTGATATCACACAATTGCCATATAGTTCTTAAACTTGTCATAGACTCTATTCACACCGTTTGACTGCAGTTTACCTCCGATACATCAGTTAACTTTCAGCTGCGTCACTGCTGTCATTTTCAATATTATCAATTTTTTGTCATGAAGTGTTGATGACAATTTATTGTGCTGAAGCATAAAAATAGTTCTTTTAATCACACAAGTCATATTAACGTGATGTGTATCAATGAGAAAATCCACTGGGACTACAGGAGGGCGCGAACCAGCGACCCTGACATTGCCAAGCCGCATACCCTACCACTAGACCACCAAGACTTGTGAAAGTTATAGAACCGGATTTCTACTGAAATCACAGGAAGTCTGGCAGGCCCTACTGAAGGCAGTCTAACTTTTTACATATGACCCACAAGCACTCGGGTGAAAAACCTTGGACTGGCTTCAGTAGGAGCCTTCAGATTTCCTGTGATTTCAGTAGGAATCAGGTTGTATGACTTTCAAAAGTCTTGGTGGTCTAGTGGTAGAGTACATGGCTTAACAATGCCCGGGTCGCAGGTTCACGTCCACCTGTAGTCCCAGTGGAATTTCTCACTACTTCTAACGTTACTGATAATATTCCATGTAAATTAGCTCCTAACTTTAAACGTTTCACTGTATTTTTGTAGTCAAATTTGTACTCTCATTAATAGTAGTCCACGTTACCTTGGACGAAGATTGTATGTATATATATATATATATATATATATATATATATATATATATATATATATATATATATATATATATATATATATATATATATATATATATATATATATATATATATATATATATTATATATATATATATTATATATATTATATATATAAATGTATATATGTATATTATTATAATGAGGAATGGTGCAGGGGAAAGCGTTGAAAGATGTTATTGTATTGCTAGTTTATTTCCAAAGCAATAATCTACACGCGTGCCGTCAATCCTCCATGAGACTGTACTAACTGGACATTGCTTTCCCAACACTGTGCTGGCGTTGGTCCGCCAGGATCCCCCGCAACGTTCGCTTCCCCTAAGACGCGGCGGCTCCAGTCCCAGCACCTCAAGCAGCCGGAGGAGCAGCAGCAGCAGCAGCAAAATGGTCAACAGCATTACCAGCAGCCTCTGCAGCACCAACACTACCAGAATCAGCAAGTGAACCCTTACCAACAGCATCAAGAGCAGCAACCTTCCTATCAACAGCATTACCAGCAGCCTCAACAGAAACTACAGAAAAAGCAACAGAAGGTCTACTTGCAGCATCAGGAGCAACAGGAGGAGCAACAACACTATCAACAGCCCAAGAGAAAAAAGCAGCCGCAGCCATACCACCTCCACCAGGAACAGCATTACCAGCAACCCCAGCAGCAGCAGCAGCAGCAGCAGCAGCAGGCCCTTCAACCCTCATGTTACACCAGGTGACGCTTTCCACTAGTTGTTTTAGATTCAGCTACTCGGAAGTAGCCAAGTAGCTACTTCCAAGTAGCACGGGCTATAGTGAGCCCGTAGTGGACTTACCTGGCACAGGAGCGGGGCTGTAACTCCTGGGTACTTCCACCCGTATTTAAAACTGCGTATATAGTCCTTGAAGGTCCAGTAATAAACACCTGACTCTCCAGGAGAGCAATTATTATTATTATCAGGGAATAACGCCAAGCCATTACGATTTTATAGCACTTGGAAGGGGGGTCAGGATAAGGATTTGGAATGGGACGGGGAGAAGGAATGGTGCCCAACCACTTGAACGGTCGGAGATTGAACGCCGACCTGCATGAAGCGAGACCGTCGCTCTACCGTCTAGTCAACGTGATTGGAAGCTATATCCTGGTTACAAAGGGTTGATGCTAATTTACTGTGTGGTCGGTCTGTCGGTCAGCTCGTGTCATAACATATTAGGTGATGATAAAAGCTGAACTGAGAGAACGGACAAAGCCATAATGAGGTGATGGTTCCTCACCATCACCTGGTGTCTTGTGCTCAACACACTTTGCTTCATCTTCAAATTTGAGAATCGGAGTCGTATTAAGTTTATAATTTGTAGACGTTTGTAGGATCTCGTTGCCAGCCGTCTTGATAATGCTTATGTGTTGTTGACTTAACAGGCAGGTGTGAGGCAGTAGAATGGCACGAGACGTGTAGCATCGGCAGAGTGGGAGTGGCAGCTGGGTGATGGCAGCGTGGAGACAACAGCATGGTGATGGCAGCGTGGGGAAGGCAGCGTGGAGATCTGACCCTGGGCAAGGTGGCTGCTACTATGGGTACTTCTCTCCCTCCAGGTATCCACAAAGTATCCGCTCATGAGAACAATCTTTACGCATTCGCATTTTTTTTTTTATACAAGTTCCATTTGTCCTTATGTTTTTTTAAAGCTTCATATACGATTATAAAGGTGTATAATTATGTGACATCATATCGACTTAATGAAGTAACCTTTCCCATCACAGACTGGTCATCAGCCACTGTTCGACAACAGCAAGATCGAGGCCTATAAGAAGAACAATGAACAGCCTGTGTGAACACCACACCAGAGCCGCCAGTGGTGCCAGAAGAGCGACTCAGCAGGAGAAGGGAACCGAAGACATTGTACCCAAGATTAAGAAGTTCACGTTCTTCCTTGAGACGAAGACTTAAAGGCTGATGTCTTTGGCTGTGGGCGTTCGACCCCCAGAAGAACGACGATGATTCTACCCACACTCAGACAACCCTGTCCTCCCACTTGATGCGTCGCATTTGTAACGGAATCGACTAATTCGTTAAGAATGCGACGATTTAGTACAAATTATAAGGCGACCGTAAGATCAAATGTTTTGAAATGCATCGGCCTTGATAGGGTAAATGGATTGTTTTAGAGGTCATACGTGTCGGGTTTGGCAAAAACAGCTGCATTTGTTACGTTGTGGAGAGGATTCACAGAATCTTGTGAGGGAAGGTTGCCAAAAGTGATAAAATACAATTGTATTCATATTTGCTAAAAAAAACGAAAAATGCATAATTCTAGAATCTACGTGTTTTCACCGTACATAGTAAATGGTGTAGAGGTGAGTGTTGTTAATTGTGAATAAGAGAGGGGCTTAAAATTGAGGCTGCCCTGTTGCTCCAAGTGACCTCTGACCTGCTGCCCAGTGACCTTCACCATGTCACAGTTGTTGCTCGGGTTGCCCACAACCCAAGGCGTTCATCCCACGTGTGAGTGTGTGTGTCCAAAATTATATTACAATTGACCTAAAAAAAAACATTTCACGGGTGGGTTATTAACTCCACAAGTATACTTCAATTTAGGTCTGGGCTGTGCTCAGGCCTAAACGAAACATCGAAAAGCCATGTACACTTCTGAGTGTATATATCAGCCCTTCCCCCCGTTTATATAGTATTTATATTAACGATATGGACTATGGTACATATAGCGATATAATAGACAATTGATAGAACTTGGTACTATTGAATTTCGACAAACAGGAAAAGGTTTTGTATTTGTTGCCAATAAAACCTAACCATCCTAGGCCTAATGCACGGGGCTATATTATATGTTATATAATATATAACATGTGTTATATATTAGGTCAGAGACCTAATATATAGCATAACACTTGTACTATACTAAGCCTAAGAATATTTAATTTTGGTTTTTAGCTTTCTATTATTCCCCCCCCCCCCAAGACTCTTAATGTAAACAGTACCAAATTCTGTTTGTCCATTACGTCAAAAGTCCGATGGTCTACATAGTTACAAAAACTAGTATAGAAACAGGAGGATGGAGTTGATAAATATACGTGTTTTGCAGCATATATACATATGTATATATTTATATAGTCATGTATACATTATTAAAACAAAGCATACATGCCAACATGTGCTTCCCGGCGGGTACAGTATCAAAGAGTAACGTTGGCAATCTTGGCAACGTTTAATCGTTGAAATGAACGGCGTTGCTCTTGGCTATTGTGTCCTCAGGGTTGAGTCTCCTCGCATCTACCATCCCCCAGCAAGCTTAGTGTTGTGGCTCAACGTGAATTTTGAACCTGTGTATATATATTTTTTATCAATAATGGACCAAATTACCAATGGAAAAGAACTCTTTTTAAATGTTCCATGTCTTGATTGTTGTTTTTTAAATGTATATCTTCCCTAACGGGCTAAATAATCGAATATTTAATGAGTGGTTTCATTTAGACTTTCTGCTGCACTAGTGGCCTAATTTTTATTTATAAGTCTGTTATTTAAAATGCACGTGGGCTATTTAAGGTCTTTATTCAAGGTCCAACTAACGGCAACCTTATCCACCAGTCGGTGGATTAGGTTCTCGACAGTCCACCGAGAACTAACTTTGAATCATTAATGTTGATTCTGCCTCGTTCCAGGAGACTGAGCACTGGACTCAGCACTTTTGGACTTTACCAAAAATAATGCAGCAAGCCTAGGAAACGTCAGCAGCTTGACCACAGAAAAAAGAAAAGTCCCAAATATAATTCAGGTTGACAATAAGAGCAAATGTATAAGTCATGTGAGAGGTATCTTAATTCAGGGTACTTTCAGAGCACAATTTTTCCGCTCTTGAAGAAACTAAATATTAAGACTGCGACTGTCAGCAGAACAAGACAGTTCTGGCAGTGTAACGCAGGTTTACGTTCACAAAAATGCTCCAGAGTTGTTGGTCTGGTGACTAGACGTAAACCGTCACTTATTGAAGGTTTACATATTGTCTTACAACACTTACCATTGCCTGTTCCGAGGTGCCTGTGGGAAATTTTTACCCACCATATCTAATAATCATCTAAGAAATGTATAATTTCTATATTATATCTGTATCATATCTATATCATATCAAAATCATATCAAGTCATATCAAAATCAAATCCGAATCATTATAAATTCATTATACAACTTGATCCTAGATGACAATGTCACTATGATCACGTACGCTACAGGGCCCTATTGATGCCTACGTGGCTTTGTGCATGATCTCTCAAGGATCCAGAAGCTTCTAGAAGGATTTGTTAATTAAAAAACTATTGGAACATTGATTCAATATCCGGTAGGGATAAAATCGAATCCTTAATAAGAATCGGTGGTACAATCAAGTACTACTTATAATCTTTATATCCTATATCTAATTATATTATAATCACATCTTATCTCAATCATAAGTCTAGACTGTAAAAATAATCAATCAATATTCATAGAAGGCTACCGTACTCAGGGAGCATGGCTGGGAGAGAAGTGCCCAACACACCCCGGGGCACTTGGCGTTTGTTGACAAAACAGTGAAGGATCCTTAGCGAACATTATTTGGCTTAGGACACCTTATCTAGTTATCTTTATCACCAGTGAATATTCTCTAGAACTGGGGGAGTACCTGGACAATACTGTATTTGCAAGGAAAATCCCTAGAACATTTATATCTATAAGTGTAGAGCGGAGCACACAGTGACTTTGCTCCACCTTCACCATCAACTATCATTCTTCTGCAACGCAGTTAAAGTAAAATAAAGTAGCAAAGCTACTAGTACAGTATACAGCAACGCTGTGAAATAAAATATCGTGCCTAAACTCGCGACAAGAGAGTTAATCAGTCTGGCACACTTGTCAGACAGGCACACCGACTTTCAGATAAGTATATTGCATGTTACTAGTGTATATAATTGGCCAATTGTATGCTTGTGTGACTTTAATATTCTATAAATCTGTCTGTCGGTTATAAAGCGAGGCTACGCCTCATATCTCAGTAAGTTTATTAAAATTGTAGTGTAGCTGTGAATCTTTATCCAAGCACTAGTCCTCATGAGTGTCCATTATGTCAGAAAAGATTCAACTGCAATAAGTAAATAAAAATAAAAAATCTCATAAATAAAATAAAATCTCATAAGTGTCCGTGGTATTGGAAGAGATTCAGTCAAGCTGACTTTACCTATTCAAATAAATTGAATATAAATACATTGTATATATACTTGAATATATAAATTAAGTTAACAATTGCTTGCTTAGTTATTTTTTAAGTTATCATACAAGTTCATTTAATTGAATATAATTTCTAGTACTTAGGTAACAGTACTTAGGCTACATTTAAAGTCATTTATTATACTTTTATTTGACTCCTGAGCGTGATAAAAATCACGCTCAGGAGTCAAATTTCCGACATTTCAGATATTTTGAAAACTGCAAGGGGGTTTGGGCAAAATATGACACATCGTCGTTTTCAGTAATTGGCATATTTTCGGTATGAAACGTTGTAATTTGAAACTGCAAATAGGTGCAGAGAGTCAGAATTCGGGTCAAAAATCACGCTCTGGAGTCAAATTTCCGACATTTTAGACATTTTGAAAACTGCAGGGAGGTTTGGGCAAAATATGACCCATCGCTGTTTTCAGTAATTGGCATATTTTCGGTATGAAACGTCGTAATTTGAAACTGAAAATAGGTGCAGAGAGTCAGAATTCGGCTCAAAAATCACGCTCAGGAGTTAAATTTCCGACATTTCAGACATTTTGAAAACTGCAGGGGGTTTTGGGCAAAATATGACCCATCGCCGTTTTCAGTAATTGGCATATTTTCGGTATAAAAAGTCGTAATTTAAAACTAAAAATAGGTGCAGAGAGTCAGAATTCGGCTCAAAAATCAGGCTCATGAGTTAAATTTCCGACATTTCAGACATTTTGAAAACTACAGGGGGGTTTGGGCAAAATATGACCCATCGCCGTTTTCAGTAATTGGCATATTTTCGGTATGAAACGTCGTAATTTGAAACTGAAAATAGGTGCAGAGAGTCAGAATTCGGCTCAAAAATCACGCTCAGGAATCAAATTTCCGACATTTCAAACATTTTGAAAACTGCAGGGGGGTTTGGGCAAAATATGACCCATCGCCGCTTTCAGTAATTGGCATATTTTCGGTATAAAAAGTCGTAATTTGAAACTGAAAAAAGGTGCAGAGAGTCAGAATACGGCTCAAAAATCACGCTCAGGAGTTAAATTTCCGACATTTCAGACATTTTGAAAACTGCAGGGGGGTTTGGGCAAAATATGACCCATCGCTGTTTTCAGTGATTTTCATATTTTCGGTATGAAACGTCGTAATTTGAAACTGAAAATAAGTGCAGAGAGTCAGAATTCGGGTCAAAAATCACGCTCAGGAGTCAAATTTCCGACATTTCAGACATTTTGAAAACTGCAGGGGGGTTTGGGAAAAATATGACCCATCGCCGTTTTATGTAATTGGCATATTTTTGGTATAAAAAGTCGTAATTTGAAACTGAAAATAGGTGCAGAGAGTCAGAATTCGGCTCAAAAATCACGGTCAGGAGTTAAATTTCCGACATTTCAGACATTTTGAAAACTGCAGGGGGGTTTGGGCAAAATATGACCCATCGCCGATTTCAGTAATTGGCATATTTTCGGTATGAAATGTCGTAATTTGAAACTGAAAATAGGTGCAGAGAATCAGAATTCGGCTCGAAAATCACGCTCAGGAGTCAAATTTCCGACATTTCAGACATTTTAAAAACTGCAGGGGGGTTTGGGCAAAATATGACCCATCGCCGTTTTCAGTAATTGGCATATTTTCGGTATGAAACGTCGTAATTTGAAACTGAAAATAGGTGCAGAGCGTCAGAATTTGGCTCAAAAGTCACGCTCAGGAGTCAAATTTTCGACATTTCAGACATCTTGAAAACTGCAGGGGGGTTTGGGCAAAATATGACCCATCGCCGTTTTCAGTAATTGGCATGTTTTCGGTATGAAACGTCGTAATTTGAAACTGAAAAAAGGTGCAGAGCGTCAGAATTTGGCTCAAAAGTCACGCTCAGGAGTCAAATTTTCGACATTTCAGACATCTTGAAAACTGCAGGGGGGTTTGGGCAAAATATGACCCATCGCCGTTTTCAGTAATTGGCATATTTTCGGTATGAAACGTCGTAATTTGAAACTGAAAATAGGTGCAGAGAGTCAGAATTCGGCTCAAAAATCACGGTCAGGAGTTAAATTTCCGACATTTCAGACATTTTGAAAACTGCAGGGGGGTTTGGGCAAAATATGACCCATCGCCGTTTTCAGTAATTGGCATATTTTCGGTATGAAACGTCGTAATTTGAAACTGAAAATAGGTGCAGAGAGTCAGAATTCGGCTCAAAAATCACGCTCAGGAGTCAAATTTCCGACATTTCAGACATTTTGAAAACTGCAGGGGGGTTTGGGCAAAATATGACCCATCGCCGTTTAGTAATTGGCATATTTTCGGTATGAAACGTCGTAATTTGAAACTGAAAATAGGTGCAGAGAGTCAGAATTTGGCTCAAAAATTACGCTCAGGAGTCAAATTTCCGACATTTCAGACATTTTGAAAACTGCAGGGGGGTTTGGGCAAAATATGACCCATCGCCGTTTTCAGTAATAGGCATATTTTCGGTATAAAAAGTCGTAATTTGAAACTGAAATTAGGAGCAGAGAGTCAGAATTCGGCTCAAAAATTACACTCAGGAGTCAAATTTCCGATATTTCATATATTTTGAAAACTGCAGGGGGGTTTGGGCAAAATATGACCCATCGCCGTTTTCAGTAATTGGCATATTTTCGGTATGAAACGTCGTAATTTGAAACTGAAAATATGTGCAGAGAGTCAGAATTTGGCTCAAAAGTCACGCTCAGGAGTCAAATTTCCGACATTTCAGACATTTTGAAAACTGCAGGGGGGTTTGGGCAAAATATGACCCATCGCCGTTTTCAGTAATTGGCAGTTTTTCGGTATGAAACGTCGTAATTTGAAACTGAAAATAGGTGCAGAGAGTCAGAATTCGGCTCAAAAATCACGCTCAGGATTCAAATTTATGATGTTAATTTATGATGTTAACAAGTAGAATGCGTATTTTTAATCAAATCTAACATAACTAGCCAGAAAACGTTAAAGATTATTTAAAAATACATGGTTGGAAGTTAAATCAACTCCATAGAACAATATTTTTGTTATAGATACTAATCGTTATTTGTTGGTATGCGTTCGCTACTTAAATTATCATGTACTGTATTTATGTAAAATCTCCCTGTTTCTTCGGACATGGAACACGGAACCTTACATGCTCTCTGATTTACTGTTTAATAGAGATTCACAAATAAGCTTATGATTGTATACGTTATCAAAAAGGCAGTGACAAAGTCAATTTTGCATTTTAATCACAGAGATTAGATCTTAGTGAGATAGGAAAGATATTCATATTTTAAAGAAGGATTTTTGAACCATCGCTCTCCCTATCGATAGAAACTAACTTTTTTTTTGTTATTATTAACAAGCTTAGGTATACACAGTAATGTGCTGCTACCCTATTCTATATGAAAGATTACACAGTGTATATCAAAAACTAGCTATAAGTTCATTAAATATTCCCATCTCACAGGATGGTTAGTTATATATGGAATCAGGGGATAAAATACCAGCCTCAATAAAAAAAAAAATCAACTGTGACTAACAAGAACACCACTTACGGGCTATTCATGCCCGTGCTACCTTTTGGGTGGCTTAATCCTCATCAATCAATCACAAGAAACAAGGGATACATCTCCCGTCACGCAGGGTCCAGTCGCACCTCCACAGATCTCCAGTATCATCTATTGATACTGTTAATGGTTCAAGAGGACTACCACTTACGGGCCTACCTCAAGGTAACAATCAGGTGAGAACATAAAATATAAGGCTGATCTATTAGCCTCCGTTAGCAAAATCCGGGTACAGCATAAGAATATCTTCCAATATTCCTAAGTGTATGAAGTAATTACAGAGTTCAAAGTACCTTATACCATTTGGTCTGAAGTCACTTATAACAGGGCAATCACAGATATAGTGTTGGTGAGTATGTCCCAGCTCTTGTTCACATAGTTTACAATTGGAATATTCACCATTGGGGGCTATTCATTACCTGCAGCCACCTGCGATACATATCGATATCCTAGCCTAATTCTGGCAATTACAATGTCACACTGTCATTGTGACACTAGTGGAAGTTTTATGCTGTCCGTTCATATAATTCTCGATTCTAAACATGTTTACTTAGTTTAGTTCATTAATTATGCACCCCATATATCATCTTGTGGGCGGTAGTGGAAAAGGTTACAGAGGCACATAAACATGTCATAGCTCTTTATACTCTTGCTTTCTGGCTTTTGTGTGTCAGTGACTGCTCTTCTGTCTTCCCTAATTTCCTAAAATATTGCGGCTTTGACAGAAGAGATTGGAATGCCCATATCCCACTCAACTTCAGGCTTATCACATTCAGTTTTAGCTGCCTTGTTTGTGTCATCATGCTGGACAACACCTATATGAGAAGGTATCCATACAAATGAGACTTTGAAACTCCTACTGTTTGCAATAATAATGTTGTTTATAATGGATGTTACAACTACAACCTTTTGAAGATCAATGCTAATTTTATCTAGATAATGTAATAAATGAAAGTTTTCTATGTCAACAGAAAGGCAGAAATATAAGCTACACTTTAAATACTTGTCATAAATATAACTGAAGTGAAAGCGAAGATATATGCATTTGATACTGTACAGTTTCTTGATGGCTTGCTCTAAGAGTGTGAAGCCCTTCACACCAGCCTATAAATTGTGTAATTTATTTCCATATATGCTAATTAACCTTAAAATCTATATGTCAGAAGGAAGGAAGATGTAGACGTTAATGTGACAACATTTCAAGAAATATCTCTCTCTTTAAAGTTAAATAATACAATCCTATCGCCGGTGTCCGGACACATGAAAGCTACTTAGGTATCAGTGGCCAGCCAGGTGGAGATCACAGGCTGTACAATACTGATAAATTATGTAATTCACAGAGATACGTTGATAAATATTAATGTTTTATATTTTATTAAAAATACAGATATATACTTTGTTTCATACGTTAAATGTAACAATATTTCAGTATATATTATATAAGCATAGTATATATAATTCAGTATATACAATATATAATAAGAGTGTCAGACCACGGAGGAAGAATTGAAACAGGAATTTCCTTTAGTACTTTCTTATATTAATACATCTTCAGAGCGAACCATTCCTTCTGAAGATGTATTAATATACGAAGTACTTAGAGCATTCTATTGTGTTTTTAATATTGAACAATTATACATATACGAAACAGACAAATCTGGTGTCCGAAATAGTAAAAATATTAGTGTGCGATGTGATCAATGTAAGGGGGATATTGGGTGTGCCTCGTATCCCCTACAACAACAAGAAGTTCGAGAGCGATGAGGCCGCCACCTATTAGCTTCAGGATGTCGTCGAATCTAAATCAACAATATACTACCGCCGCTACTTTCTCGGAAACGTAAGTACCTGCCGCTTTACTTCTCTCACCCTGCCTAGCCTGGCCTGGCCTGGCCTGACCTGGCCTAGCCAGACCTGACCAGACCTAACCTGGCCTAGCCTAGTCTGACCTGGCCTAGTCTGACCTAGCCTAGTCTGACCTGGCCTAGTCTGACCTGACCTAGTCTGACCTGACCTGGCCTAGCCTTACCCAACACTAATCACCACACGTGACAGCCCAAACGAATCGCAAATAAGTACACGTAACAAGTCATATGCCCGGACACTCTTTCACCTTGGGGACTGAGTGGTAACTATTGTATAGAAGAGCCGGCTCCCTGAGAGTGGTAAGAGGGCGTGATAAGAGGCTAACGTGTGGTCTTGAAGGAAGTCGATAAAGCAGACAATTTTCAAAAGGAAGGGCAGCATAACGAGCAGACAGGAATGGACAGACAGTCGGTTATCCCATAATGTGTAATACGCCCCGCACAGCATGGGTGGAGTGGAGGGGGGGGGGGGGGTTGTAGCAGGGCACAGTATACAATACAATACAATACAATACAATTTTATTTAGGTAAGGTACATACATACAATAAATATTTACAAGGATTGTTTACTTAGGTATAGCTAGTACATACAATGCCTAAAGCCACTATTACGCAAAGCGTTTCGGGCATAAGTTTTCGGGTATGGTGATGGTGCGGGTGAAGTACACACCCACTGAATTCCTGCCATCAATAATTGTTTTCATAACCATTAGAACAATGGCATCCCTCCAGCCACCATCCTTCCACTGACCCCCTCCTCTGGTCCTCCACCTCAGACAATAACCCCCCACACCCCCTCTCCCTTCCAGACATCAGCATGTCAAAATCAGTACCATAATGTGTTTAAACTATTTAAACTAAGTCATTGTGTATCTCAAGGTATCTTAATTCATTTGAAAGTGTACATGTGCATTCGTTCATATACTCGCCTAATTGTGCTTGCTGGGGTTGAGCTCTGGCTCTTTAGTTCCACCTCTCAACCGTCAATCAACAGGTGTACAGGTTTCTGAGCCTATTGGGCTCTATCATATCTACACTTGAACCTGTGTATGGAGTCAGCCTCCACCACATCACTTACTAATGCATTCCATTAGATATAATCATATATGATTACACATAATCATAATCATTCCATACACATAATCATATATGTGTACGTCAACGTATACATACATGCGTATATATACCTCATATTAAAATACTGATAAACGAATGACCATGAACAAATTAATTTATAATTGTAGCATTATATATAATTTTAATAGACTAATTACGTGTTTATACATTTGAATGGTCCAGACAGGTGGCCAGCCTTTTACATATACACTTCTGGTAGGCACAATGACCTCATGTTAGACCCTTGATAGATTATGTGAGAGAGAGAGAGAGCTGGGGCAGGGAGGTGCGTGCCCCAGGGAGATAATCCATGCCCATGCCCCGCCTCGAGGTCAGTTCTCGAGTCACACCAAGAATAACAATCGAGCAAGTTGTCCTGACCAGGATGTGGCATATTAGGGAGGGTTGAGGAATAGGAAGCCTGTCTGATAGGGCTCTTGGCAAGCAGCTCTCCCTCAGTCTACCTATCTATATGGAAGAAATGTATCTAGGCCCTCCTCCCCACCTGCCTATTCTCTCTCCCTCACCTTTCTTCCTTCATTTCCTCCCTCCTTCCCTCTCCCTCACTGGTGAGAGAGTAGGAGTGTGAGAGTGGTTAGAGAACTCGTAGTTCTCACGCTCGTGAAATTGTCTGCGACCCTGGAGGAGTAGAGCGGAGAGGGGGGGTGAAAGTAGGTGACGATGGAGGAGTAGTGGGGAGCATTATATGCAGTGAACGTAGGTGTCTATGGAAGAGTACATCATAGAGGAGGGTGAAAGGAAGGTGACGATGGAGGAGGAGAAGGGAGGGGGTGTGAAGGTAGGTGATGATGGAGGAGTAGAGGGGAGGAGGGGGGCAAAGGTAGGTGTCTATGGAAGAGTACATCATAGAGGGGGGTGAAGGTAGGTGGCGATGGAGTAGAGCAAAAGGGGTGGGGGTTGAAAGTAATCCTGAGTTTAATTTTTTAGTTATATATAGTGACACCTCGGCTTACGAATGAATATTTATGAACTTTTTGGGTTACGAGCCTAATTTCTTCGAAAAATTTGAATCGGGTTACAAACTTTGCCTCGGGAAAGGAGTTTGTTGATATACGTATGGGCTGCCCTAGCGCGTAGTGGCATGGTGATCACGCCTCAGTTTACCAGTGTCTCCTGCCTAGTAAGTATCGCGCCTGAATTCTTTGTAAAGCATTACATTTGTTTTGGGATTTTTGGCTATTTGAACATAAAATTTGTTATGATATATCTTGCCATGAGTCCCAAGAAAGCCAGTGGTAAGGTTCAAGCCAAGAAAACACATGTGAGAATGACCATAGAGGAAAAACAAGAGAGCATTCATTAACATCAAAATGGTGCACAGGTTGTTGAACTAGCTAGGCAGTACAATAAATCTATGTCAACAATATGCACTGTACTTGCTAAGAAAAAGGACATTATGAGCATTAAAGTGACAAAAGGCATATCAACAATCCCGAAACAAAGAACACAAACACTTGAGGATGTTAAAAAGTTTTTATTAATTTGGATACACAACAAGGAGTTAGCAGGTGATAGCATTTCAGAGGCCATCATTTGTGAGAAACCAAGGCATTTGCATGAAGACCTTTTAAAGAAAACCCCTGGAACGAGGGGGGGGGGGAATGATGAATCAAGTTTGAAAATGTGAAAAGTTTGTGTGACAATAGAGCCTCGTGGAAAACTTTTGCTGTGGTCATTACCTGGTGGAATGCACCCAGGATGGAGTATTAGGGCTATACATCTTTTAAATCATAAAAGTAATAAACATTTCCCATCAACCTTACAAACAATATTAACCTATTTTCATGTATTTCCCCCATGTGCATTTTAACAAAGTTGCTAAATTGCCTTTATCATTCTGTAAAATTTCAATTACAGTACTGTATGTATAATTTTGTTAGTATAAATGGACTGAATATTCTGAAATTGCTATTAATTTTACAATTTCAGATTCAAAGGTGGTCTGGACACCCAATTTGGTCAGACAGGTGAAGAGAGCATTTAGGATAGTTCGAAGAGATGAAGATGGTCGCAATTGTGTTCGAAGAGGCAAACGCCCCCTTTGCTCCTGACATTATGTTCAACCATTGACCTCTGCACACCTAACACAAGGTAGGTTGAAAACTCCTCCTTCATGTCATTGGTACATTAGCCAGAAACTCTGGGCTCATGTAGGAATATCCCTAAAAAAAAAAAAGTGGCCCCAACAATGCATCCTCCAAGTCTGGAGGATGAGCAGAAGCATTGTCGAGAAGCAGGACCTTGAGTGTCAAACTTTTCTCTTGCAGATATTTTTTGATGGCAGGGCAAACCACTCCACATCACAGTTTTTCTGCACGTTATATATTTTTTAAAACTCTTGGATTTTCGGAATGATACACGAGCAAGGGTTTAATTTTCAAATCGCCACACAGCACAAGAGTTAGCCTATCCTGACACAAGTTAGCCCATCCTGACACAAGTTAGCCCAAGTTAGCTTGTGTCCGGGCAGTGACGTCTCCTCTTGGGTAATGTATGTCCTCTTCGGCAATTTTTTCCAGAATAGCTATATCTCCTCACAATTAAACACTTGTTGTGGAATGTATCCATCAATACAGCACAGTGTATCTACAAAATTTTAATTTTTTACTTATATATAGTGTCACCTCGGCTTACGAATGAATATTTATGAACTTTTCGGGTTACGAGCCTAATTTCTTTGAAAAATTTGAATCGGGTTACAAACTTTGCCTTGGGAAATGAGTTTGTTGATATGCGTATGGGCTGACCTAGCGCGTGGTGGCATGGTGATCGCACCTCAGTTTACCAGTGTCTCCTGCCTAGTAACTATCGCGCCTGAATTCTTTATAAAGCATTACATTTGTTTTGGGATTTTTGGCTATTTGAACATAAAATTTGTTATTATATATCTTGCCATGAGTCCCAAGAAAGCCAGTGGTAAGGTTCAAGCCAAGAAAACACATGTGAGAATGACCATCTTGAGGTTATCTTGAGATGATTTCGGGGCTTTTTTTTAGTGTCCCCGCGGCCCGGTCCTTGACCAGGCCTCCACCCCCAGGAAGCAGCCCGTGACAGCTGACTAACACCCAGGGGCCGGATTCAGGAAGGTACTTACGAAGGTTTTTCCTCTTAGCTAAGAGCGTTTTCCGTCTTAGCGCCTTCGTGGCGGCTACGTCCGTATTCAATTAACTACCCTAAGTGGAAAAACCTTCGTAAGTTCATTCCGGGATTTAAGTGTGGTTTCGACCACTCGTAGCTTTACGTAAACTGGATATAAGTCATTTTTTCTCTACTACATAACACTGGGATCGATTTATGATATTGGAACATGACCAAAATATTATAGCTGGTGAATCTAGTGGAGAGTAATCCTTCGTGTTAGTTATATATGCATTCTCTGCTTGAAACTTGAAGTAAATGTGTGTTTGATGATAGTAGAATTAGTTTTATAATAGCAAGATATTATACCAGTAGTTATTAAGTAAATAAACACTGGTGAACATGAAATATGAGAGAAGGTGATGAGCCCTGCCTGATGGGATCATTTACTATCACCAAATGCCCCTGTTCACCTAGTAGTAAGGGTGTACCTTAGCTATACATACCCATTTCTAATTTATTTAGTTTGGTTTTATTTTGAAATTAAATCTGGGTGAGACATAAAATAAAAATATGCTGCACAAATGATGTTAGGTAAGGAAAAGGGTAAAAATGTCAAAAACTTTATTCATTGAATACTTAAAGCTATAATTATGACTATATAGATTATTAAAAAAGAGAGAGGGAAGTAGGGGTCCAAGACCTCTTCCTGTTATACAATTTGGGTGTGGAACAAGTAATTATCAAAAGAAGGCACCATGCCGGGAAGGCTATGTAGCAGTAAGGCAGTGAGGTGAGGCAGCTACTTATTTGAGAAATGCTTATTTTATTTACCTTATAAGCTGAGGCAACTTATTTTATTTGAGGAATACTCAGCTGATTCCTCTACATTTAGCATGGAACAAATTTGTGTCCAAGACCTCTTCCTGTTACTCAATTTGGCTGTGTGTAACCAAACTAGAAGTGCTCTACAAATCAAGGGACCCAGAATGTGAAATGACCTCCCGAATCATGTCAAAGGCTGTACCTCTCTCAACCAGTTTAAGAGTTAAACCAAGTACTGCCTAATTAACTCCATGTAACCTAACTTACCTCCTAAATGTCAACCCATGTCTTGCTATTTTTTAAACAACGCTGATCACCAACATGTGCAATTGCTGATTTATGCTATGTTAACCCCCTTTTTGTATTTTTTATTCCTTCTTTCAACACAATTTATATCTAATCCCGATTACTATTAAGTTTTAGTCTGTGTTTTTTTCCCCCACACCTTGCCCGAAATGCTATGAGTATTAGTGGCTTTAGGTATTGTATGTACTAGCTCTGCCTATAAATCCAACATTATGTTTGTAAATCAACTGTATGTACTTTTCCTGAATAAAATGTATTTATTATTTATTTTTTAATCAGTAAGTATTAAAAGAAGGCACCAAGCTGGGAAGGCTATGTAGCACCATTGTGTGTAACAATAAACCAAATTTTTTTAACAAATAATGCACCTGTATGGGAAAACAAATCCTGTCAGCTGTAAAAATATTGATGCAGTTATTTAAATGAAAAATATAATGAAAGAAATATTACTGGTTTATTTTTATCCTATCTTTTTGTACTGTACAGTATATCCAAGGAAGTGAAAAATTGAGACATAATGCACAATTTAATGAATGATTAGCAGTTCAAAAGAAATATGACTTGTATTACATATCAACATGAGATCTTAATGATCCATGGTCAACATGATTTAATAAGGATAATACAGTACTGTATTTGTAATAATACAAACTATAATTTAAAATCTTTATTACTGATTTTTTTTATTAAGAAGATTAGGTATACACAGCAATGTGCTGCTACCCTATTCTATATGGAATATTACACAGTGTAGATAAAAAACTAGCTATAAGTTTATCTAATACTCCCATCTCACAAGATGGTTAGACATACTGTACATGGAATCAATTTAGAAAATACCAGCCTCAATACAAAAAACAAATCAACTCTGACTAAACAACTCTAAGCAATTTTCACAAGAGGTAAGCACTGAATCATGGAAACATTATATTATAATTACTCTTACCAGTTTCTACAAAACTCCTCTCAAACAATGTATTTTTAAACATGTTTAGGTATACACAGCAATGTGCTGCTTCCCTATTCTGTCTAAAGGACCACACAATGTAGATCAAAAACCAGCTACAAGCTCACCCAACATCCTCACCTCACAGGATGGCCAGTCATACATGGAATTAGGAGAGAACAAAATACTTAATACTGATCTATTAGCCTCCACTGGCAAAATCTGGGTGCAGCACAAGAATATCTTCCAATATTCCTGAGTGTATGAAGTAATTACAGAGCTCAAAATACCTCATACCATTTGGTATGAAGTCACTGATAACAGGACAATCACAGCTATAGTGTTAGAGAGTATGTTCTCTCAAGTAGGACTGAAAACAGATGTTTTTTTTCCACCAAGAGGGCTATAAACCCATGGAACCGCCTACCCGCTGAAGCCGTAAATGCCAAATTCCAGCTAAAAAATATCATTAAGACAATTGGCGGGCCCTTTAACAAGCCGCCGGCTTTGTCCTCTTCGAGGTCACTAGATAGTTAGTGGCCCTTGGGTAAATTCAGTAAATATATACAATAATTGTCACCGCATCTTCCGAGCAACAAGGACAGCTACACAGTATCTCTTAGAATTACGTAGGTAAACAACAAATGTAACATATTTGTTTACTACAATGTCGGTGCTGGCTGTAGAAGTTGAAAAAACATTGTTTTACTTCGAAATATACTAATTTTATAAGAAAATTCAACGTAAATAGGAGGCAGTAGAGCTCCGATAAGCCAGCGCTAAATCTTCAATATGAAGAATGTTGCTGCTCTCTGATTGGCCAAACGAAACACAGTAGTGACCTCTATCGGCACGCAGGTGAACCAACAATTTTCTTCCTAAGTATACCTTATTGAATCGCACCTAAGCATCTTCTTAGGGCGCACTTAGGAACCTTCGTAGCAAACCCACTTACGAAGAAATACACAGAGCTTCCTGAATCTAGGTCCAGGTACCTATTTTACTGCTAGGTAACAGGGGCATAGGGTGAAAGAAACTTTGCCCAATGTTTCTCGCCGGCGCCTGGGATCGAACCCAGGACCACAGGATCACAAGTCCAGCGTGCTGTCCGCTCGGCCGACAGCATAGAGGAAAAACAAGAGAGCATTCATAAACGTCAAAATGGTGCACAGGTGGTTGAACTAGCTAGGCAGTACAACAAATCTATGTCAACAATATGCACTATACTTGCTAAGAAAAAGGACATTATGAGCGTTAAAGTGGCAAAAGGCATATCAACAATCCCGAAACAAAGAACACAAACACTTGAGGATGTTGAAAAGTTTTTATTAATTTGGATACACAACAAAGAGTTAGCAGGTGATAGCATTTCAGAGGCCATCATTTGTGAGAAACCAAGGCATTTGCATGAAGACCTTTTAAAGAAAACCCCTGGAACGAGGGGGAAAAAGATGAATCAAGTTTGAAAATGTGAAAAGTTTGTGTGACAATAGAGCCTTGTGGAAAACTTTTGCTGTGGTCATTACCTGGTGGAATGCACCCAGGATGGAGTATCAGGGCTATACATCTTTTAAATCATAAAAGTAATAAACATTTCCCATCAACCTTACAAACAATATTAACCTATTTTCATGTATTTCCCCCATGTGCATTTTAACAAAGTTACTAAATTGCCTTTATCATTCTGTAAAATTTCAATTACAGTATACTGTATATAATTTTGTTAGTATAAATGGACTGAATATTCTGAAATCACTATTAATTTTACAATTTCAGATTCAAAGGTGGTCTGGACACCCAATTTGGTCAGACAGGTGAAGAGAGCATTTAGGATAGTTCGAAGAGATGAAGATGGTCACAATTGTGTTTGAAGAGGCAAACGCCCCCCTTTACTCCTGACATTATGTTCAGCCTATTGACCCCTGCACACCTAACACAAGGTAGGTTGAAAACTCCTCCTTCATGTCATTGGTTCATTAGCCAGAAACTTAGGGCCCATGCAGGAATATCCCTAAAAAAAAAAAAAGTGGCCCCAACAATGCATCCTCCAAGTCTGGAGGATGAGCAGGAGCATTGTCGAGAAGCAGGCCCTTTAGTGTCAAACTTTTCTCTTGCAGATATTTTCTGGGGGGAGCCCCGTCAGCTCCCCGGAGCTTTACCGGCTGATATGCTAATGTCAGACTTTGGCATCAGTCATGTGTATGGAGTTCTAGGGCCTACCGGGGACCACGAGCCAGAACCTGGCCCCCTCAGAGAGGCAAGGGGAGCAATGGCCTATAGAAACCCCCGTGTGGTTGGAAGCATTATATGTCTGCCATCGACCGGGTCAAGCATCCAGAAAGGTAAGCATTCCAAAACAAACCCCTATTCTGGTGAAAATTGCTACCTAAGCCGAACTAGTGGATAGAACTCTTCAACAGAAAACAAGGAAACTAGTATGACGTCATACGTCACCGCGCCGCTGTCTGTGCAGCTCCCCCCTCCCCGGGAGGGGGAAGGGGGAGCCCCAGACCTCCCACGCCGGCTATCCACCCACCAGTTCTTTGGCTGATGCTATAGGCAATGGTTATGTGCTCCGGCTCCAGTGGTTGTTTCAGCACTGTACCTAGAGTGTGGTGTCTGTTTTCTAGGTGGTGCGTGAGCCGGGAGTGATTCTTCAGTACTCGGGCTGCATGCGCCTAGGGTTCCCTTCCCTAGGTGCCCTGTAAGTACTGCCCTTGGGGCTTGGGGCCACCTTCCACAAGTTCCTTGGGTCCTGCCCCTGCTTGGCCGTTTACTGCTTGGTTTTCGGCCGCTCTTTGTGTGCTTGGGTGTTCTGTCTCCCTTGTACGCCTTAGAGTAAGGGGCAGTGTTTGCACTGGTGGGGCGCAGGGTACTGTGCAGCTTGTCTTTACCAATCATAGCGGCCGGCTCTGTTCCGCTTGGGTACGCTGTCCTCTTGCGGGGTTTTCTTTTTCTTTTTGTTTATCTACCTGGTGGGGGGGTCTGCCTTCGTTCTTGCCCCTTGTGTCCCTTGTGTTCTGAGTATTTTCTGGTGGTACCCCTGCTAGGTCCCCGTGAGTGTACACGTCCCGGGGGTTCAGCTCTTAGAAAGTTGTTTGGTAGCTTTGGGTGCCGGTTAGCAGTACCCTGCCTGGGATTACCTGAGCGCGAGTCCTCTTAAAGTAAACGCTCGGGACCCTGGAAAACCCCTGGGGGCGCGCGGGTCCGATGGATGTGACCCCAGAGTCCCCCCCTCGCTTCCAGCGAGTTTGAGGGTTGCTCTCACCCTTTGTCTCTGGGTGACTCTCTGTTTTGCCTCCGTCTGCTGCCTGTGGGGTCGGTGACACCTTCGACCCGGAGTCCTGCGAGTTTGGATGCTCGTTGTGGCTCGGTTACCCAGTTGTGCTAACAAAGCGGGTGCGGGCAGCAGGGGCGTTGCACTTGAGCCTTGGTGGTGGCAACGTTCTCGTGGTTTCCTCCCCAGGAGCCCCGGGGCTGCCCCGTTGTAGTTCGTTTTGGGACTTGGGGGTGTTGGTTGCTTCGGTTCCATCCACGCCCCCTTGTCTTTCCCCTGGTTCACCCTTCCTGCCTGCATCTGGTTCCTTACCGTCTGTAGGTTCGGGGCGGGGTTTTTGGTGTTGAGACTCGGGCAGTCTCGGGGAATTCCCCTTCCGGGGTAGTGACGGGGGCATTTGAGCCTGTTCCTCCAGCCGTGTTGTATGAGTCTGCCAGTGGGCTCCCTTCCTTAGTGTTTTCACGGCTGCCCCGGTTTTCTGGTACGGCCGGGGCTTTGGGGGAACGGCTCGGCCCCGGGGCCTGTCGTGTAGGTTCCCGGGGCCTGTCGTGTAGGTTCCCGGGGCTGGGGAGGGACTGACTTGGGGGGGGGCCTTGGCCCCGTTAGACCCCGTGGGGGTTTTTATCCCCCCTCTAGGCGGGGCTTGTGGTTACGCGGAGTGGGGTCTTTCCTCCCCACTCGCCGTACGTGCTGTTGGACGTCGGCCCCTCCCCGGGCTCGGTTCCTTGGCCTTTGAGTCGGTTGGTTCCGTCCTGTGGGTGGATGTTTCCTCCCACCCCTTTTTTGGACGGTGTTTTTGTCATGTTTCCCCGTTCGATGGGGTTCTGCGTGACTTCTGATCTCGGGTGCGCCTGCGCCTTCGTGTGCCTTCGGGACTAGTGTTGGCTTCTGTGTTCTCGAGGGTACGGGAAGGTTTTTCGCTACTTCCCGCGTTATTGGAACGTCTGTCGGCTCCTCGTACTTGTCGCCCTGTTGGGCTACTTGTCGCCCTGTTGGGCTACTTGTCGCCCTGTTGGGCTACTTGTCGCCCTGTTGGGCTACTTGTCGCCCTGTTGGGCTACTTGTCGCCCTGTTGGGCTACTTGTCGCCCTGTTGGGCTACTTGTCGCCCTGTTGGGCTACTTGTCGCCCTGTTGGGCTACTTGTCGCCCGGTTGGGCTACTTGTCGCCCGGTTGGGCTACTTGTCGCCCGGTTGGGCTACTTGTCGCCCGGTTGGGCTACTTGTCGCCTGGTTGGGCTCCTTTTTGGGCTCTTTGCTTCTTTGGCCGGTTTTATTGTTCCTGCTTCCTCTTTTGGCTCCTTTTCTCGTGCAGTAGTCCTGGCTGGCGCCTTCCCACAGGGAAGGTGTGCGGTTCGGCCAGCGTGTTATGCGCATGCGCCGTGGAGTTTGTTTTGGTCTGGGCGGTGTTTCAGTGCTGGTGTTTTGCGCCCTTTTTTGCTACAGTGCTTCGCCTCTCGTTCTTCTCCCTTGCTGCGGTATGTGCCCCTTCACGCCGGGGGTGTCCTGGTTCCCAGTTGTGGGGAGGACACCGCGGTTTTCCCTGTGTCATGGGTGTGGACCTCTGCCTCTCCCTGCTCTCCTGCGGGTCCGGCAGGGTCCGGCTCTGGCGTCTTCACCTGGCGGTGCTCCCAAGTTCATCTGGGCACGGTTGAGTCGTGTCAAGTTCGTGCCACCATTCGCCAGGTGAGTTTCTGCTGTCTGGCGTCTTTTGGCTGGGCGCTGGATGCGGCGGTGTTTATATACCTGTCTTTATTTAGGTATATTTTTGTACGACTGAGACCGTTCGCACACCAGTGACTGTCCCTTTATCACCCCTTCCTGTCCCCCTCATGTGCATGTCCAACCCATGCTGGAGTCATTCAGGGGACCCTCCTTTTTTAATGTTGTGAGGTGTGGGGGTTGTAGGGTTGGTTCTGTACTCACCTGGTAAGGCTCCTGGCTGTGCTTGCAGGATTTGAGCTCTGGCTCTTGGGTCCCGCCTATCTGGTAGAACTTGCGGGATAGTACCAGTGGAGTGCAATGGTGCTATTGGCACCTTTGGGGAACACTGTATTACCATCAGAGGTCTGTGCTTGTTACACGACCTACTTGCGAGCATAAGCCTTCTTGCTGGTTCGTCCGTGGACTTCCAGGGCGCACTGGCCTGTTTTCGTATGGCAGTTCCGGCCCGTCCTGGTTGTGGGGGTATGTGGGCCGGTGGACTGCTCCTAGTAGCTGCCTGGTGGGCCATCCTCTGGCCGGTCTAGCCTGACCTTGGGCCGGGCTTCAGGTGTAAAAGAGCTCCCAGTACCTCATCCAGCAGGTATCGAGCGGGGTTTCTCCGCCGTCGGTCGCCTGGTGCAGGTTTCTGGGCCTGCAGGGTTTTGTCGTGTCTCCGTTGGCCCTGTCTGGGGTCTGCCTGCTCCGTTCTCTGCCTTTGCAGAGGGGAGTTGCTATTTACGTGTTGCAGTGGTGCCTATTGCTGCTGCTGCACGTGTGCATTGGTACCGTGTTTCACGGTGGCGTGTCCTTGTTCCTGTGTCCGGTTGTGGAGTGGCACTTTGCTGCCGTTTTGTGCCTGGGGATTGCGTGGGGTTTTTGTCCCTGCCTGCTTGTCCACCCCTGGTTGTTCTCCTGGGGTTTTTTGTGCTTCTGCTCTTTCTTCCTGCCTCCTCTGCAGCAGGGATGTTCTGCGTGTGTTCTTAGGCGTTGGTCAGCCTGTGTCCTGTGATGTGCTTCTTTGTCTCGGTCTATTGCAGTTGTTCGTGCCCCTTGGTTCGGGTCCTGTTCTGGCGGCGACCCTTCCGCCTTCTTTGGTTTCCTCGCTTGCCCTGCCTTTTTTTTTTTTTTTTTTTTTTTTTTTTTTTTTTTTTTTTTTTTTTTTTTTTTTTTTTTTTTTTTTTTTTTTTTTTTGGGGGGGGGGGGGTCTTGCGATGTCTCGCGTTGGACCCGTCGTTTCTGAACTCCTGGCGGGCTTGCATGCTTTGGGGAGTTTTTCTGTTCGGCAGACGTTCCATCTCCTTGTGCCGCCTGGGTTTCGGTGGTCGCGCCCGAGATCTTCTTGCGGCTCCGCCTTTTTCCTGGGCTCGGAGGGGCCTTGTCGGGGCTGCTTATGTTCTGCCTCGTGGTCTCGCCTCCGGTTGGTGGTCGGGTGGCTTCGTGGTAGGTGTCCCACCTGTGTGCTTCTCTTGGCGGCAGTATGGGGTATTTTGGCGGTCCTTCCTTTTCCTGTCCCTTCTTAGGTGGTTACTCTTGTTAGCTTGGTTTACTCTCGGCTTGGTTTTCTAGTGGGGGTTGGGGGCCGTCGTCTTGCCACATACTGTCGCCTCTTTTCGTGCGGCGCAGGCGGAGCTGCTTCAGCTTGCTTTTGGTCTTGGTGTTGCTTCTGCACCGTTAGTCAGCTGTCTTGTGCGTCGTTTCACCTCCGGCCTGTTCGTGCGCCGCTTGCACCATCCTGGTCTCTGGTCAGCGTGCTCTGTCTTCTCCTCGGTTGGTAGTGCCCCTTCGGTTCCGGTGTGTTTTTTCGTCGGCTCTTTCCTTTGGGCCTTTGCCTCTGGGGGTTGAGTCGCTGAGTTTTCTTGCTCCTTCGGTTTTAGCGTTTTGGTTGTTTGGTGGCAGCAGTCTCCATCTTTTCTGGCGCGGGGTGGGGCTGCTGCATTCTGGAGAGGTCCAGGGTTTGTTGGTGCTTCGTTGGTCGGGCCGGGGGTGTGTCGTTTTTGTGTTCAGTGGCGGCCCTCCGCTGTTGTTTGCGTGCCACGGCGTTTGGGTCCGGAGCGCGTTTTGCGTTGATCCGGTTCTGTTCTTCCCGGTTCGCGGGTGATAGTGTCCCGGGTGGTCAGCCGTGTTCTTCCCTCATGCCTGTGGCGTTCGTGGCTTCGCTGCTCTCGCTGCCGTCTGAGCGACGTGGCCTTGCGGTCTTTCGGGCATGGATTTTTGGTGTTCGTGCAGGGGCCTTGCTGCTTGTGGTTCTCGTGTTGTTCCCGGGATTTTCGGGGCTGTGGCGCCTTGGGTTGGCGTTTGCTGCCGGTTGTCTCGCCTCCTTGGGGGGTGCGTGGTGTCCGCCTCCCGGTTCTGTCCCTTTGACCTTCCTCTGTGGGTAGTTAGCTCCGGGGAGCCGACGGGGCTCCCCCCAGAAAACCAGCGTTGAATGTAATGAAACACCATTTTCTGGGTGAGACCCGAAGGCTCCCCGGCAACCCTCCCTCCCTCCGGTCGGCGTTTTTCGCGTGTTTTGACATCCAGCCTCAGAACTGATGGGTGGATAGCCGGCGTGGGAGGTCTGGGGCTCCCCCTTCCCCCTCCCGGGGATGGGGGAGCTGCGCAGACAGCGGCGCGGTGACGTATGATGTCATACTAGTTTCCTTGTTTTCTGTTGAAGAGTTCTATCCACTAGTTCGGCTTAGGTAGCAATTTTCACCAGAATAGGGGTTTGTTTTGGAATGCTTACCTTTCTGGATGCTTGACCCGGTCGATGGCAGACATAGAATGCTTCCAACCACACGGGGGTTTCTATAGGCCATTGCTCCCCTTGCCTCTCTGAGGGGGCCAGGTTCTGGCTCGTGGTCCCCGGTAGGCCCTAGAACTCCATACACATGACTGATGCCAAAGTCTGACATTAGCATATCAGCCGGTAAAGCTCCGGGGAGCCTCCGGGTCTCACCCAGAAAATGGCGTTTCATTACATTCAACGCTGGTTTTTTGATGGCAGGGCAAACCACTCTACATCACAGTTTTTCTGCACGTTATATATTTTTTAAAACTCTTGGATTTTCGGAATGATACACGAGCAAGGGTTTAATTTTCAACTCGCCACACAGCACAAGAGTTAGCCTATCCTGACACAAGTTAGCTTGTGTCCGGGCAGTGACGTCTCCTCTTGGGTAATGTATGTCCTCATCGGCAATTTTTTCCAGAATAGCCATGTCTCCTCACAATTAAACACTTGTTGTGGAATATATCCATCAATACAGTATCTACAAAATCTTTAAAATCACGAACAAATCTTTCAGCCCCTACTTTGTCTGAGCTGGCACCCTCACCATGCCTCACAACACTATGAATACCACGTTTTTTTTTTCAAAATTTCTCAAACCATCCCCTACTCACCTTAAACTCTTTCGTATCTGCAAAACTCGTTCTAGGGGTTTTCTTTATAAGATCTTGCATGAAGATTTCATTGTTGACCAAACCACACACTGGAAATTGAATAGACGACGACATTTCGATCCGTCCTGGACCATTATAAAGTCGATTGTGATGAGATGAGGGAAGCAAGAGCATTAAGTAGGCAAGAGAGAGAGGTGAGGAGATGGCAAGTATGTACGTATGTACATGAATAAAACATGTACATACTTATACATAATGTGTGTAAATAGTGTAATAAACACAATAACAGTATTTTGGGAGGAGGAATGTTGGCGAGTAATGTGTTGGAGGAGGGAGGGAGGACTGGCAGGGTGTGGCAGCTCACTCATGTTTTTTGGGCTCACCATACCAACATAGTGGATCGTTATGGTGAATACATACGTAGATGGGTATATACAATGTGTGTATATAGTGTAATAACAGCAAAAACACTGTTTGATTGTAGAATATGTCGCATATATGAGACCCATAATTTTGGGCATAGCGATGTTCTATACTTTGAATTATATAAATTCCACAAATTACACACTTTTAAATAATATTACAGCAAAAAAAAAGAAGAAATGAATGAGAAACTTCAAAATAATTGCGCAACATTTTATTCGCAGCAACTGCCGTCGCACGGGGTGGCGGGCCGACAGACCCCCATCGCTCCAACGCTCAGCGCCCATAATTTGCTCAACTTCCCAGCTCCATCGCAGCTAAAGTAAGTCACATACAATATTTTTTGTTTAGTTTCCCCGTGATCAGACTCTGCATTTTAACAATATAAGAAGAGAAAAAAAATTTTTGGAAAGAATTTATTTCTTGTGCACCAGGGTGTTATTTGGAGACAGAGCAGTTCAGTGGTTAACTACTAAATTTGTTTTTCTCCCACACACGCACCCCCCTAGGAAGCAGCCTGTAACAGCTAACTCCCAGATACCTATTTACTGTTAGGTAACAGGGGTCATCCCCTTTTGTACAAAGAATCTGCTAAAGCTTTTAGGGCTAATCTTTGACACTCGTTTGTCTTTGTCGCCCCATATTTTTTACGTCCGAGTTGAATGCTCTAAGGCCCTTAACTAACTTTAGGTCATGTCCCATACTTCTTGGGGAGCTAATCGACACTGCTCCTCTCTTTACATTCCTCTCTCGTTCTGTCTAAACTCGATTATGGCCCTGTTTACTCGTCTGCTTCTCCTTCTACCCTTCACCATCTGGACACACTGCATCATACTGGGTTACGGCTCAGCTCTGGTACCTTTCCTTCGACACCTACCCTAAGCCTGTATGTTGAAACTGGCGTCCTGTTTCTACAGGATCGCCATGATCGCTACTGTCTTCTCCACCTTGCACGGTCCTTACAGCACCCTCACTCTTGCTTATGTCATGCCTTGACCTTTACCCATCCTGTGGTTCCTGTTCCCCTTCACCACCTATCTCTTTCTGTACGGTTGTCTCTCTTACAAAATGCTCTTTCAGTTTGTGTTACCAATATTTCCCCTCGTGTCATTCCGTCTTTGCCCCTATGGAGGGGTCCCCGTTCCTAAATTCTGTAAGCCTTGACCGACATGACTAAAACTTTTACCCCTCCTACAGTTCTAAATCACCTTTTCCTTGAAGACTTTTCTTCACACTTCCACTCTATTTCCGTCTTCACCAATGGGTCTTAAGTCTGCAGACGGTGTAGGCTACTCTGTTGTTTTTCCTGACTGCACCTTTGTGTCTCCTGCCTCCGGAGGCTAGCATCTTCATGGCAGAACTTTATGCTATTCTCTATGCTCTTCATCAAGTCTTTTCTCGCTGTCAATCCTCCTCTGTGTTTGTAGTTGACACTTGCAGTGCCCTCATGGCTCTAGAATCCTTTAATCCAGTCCATCCTTTGGTAGTTGAAATTCAACATTGGCTGTTTCTTATCTCCAGTAGATTTAAGACAGTGGAATTTCGCTGGATTCCCTCCCATATTGGTGCGTTCTTAAATGAGCGTGCGGACACTGCCGCTAAGGAAGCTATCCGCACCTGTCCCATCTCCCGTAAAGGTATTCCTTATTATGACTTTTACCCAGTTATTCATTTCCCCATTCTTGCCCGTTGTCAGGGTTGTTGGTCTTCTGTTACTGGTAACAAATTGCGTGCTCTTAAGAGTAGTGCGTTCCCGTGGCCTTCCTCCTACCACCGTAACCAGTGGTGGGAAACGGCTCTGGTGAGGTTGTATATTGGTCATACACGTTTAACTCACGGGCACTTAATGGAGCGCTGCCCTGCTTCTTATTGTCCAAACCGTTGTCTCTACATGTCCTGACTTCCTGGACTTACGTGTCTTGCTTCCCGACCATCCCTCACTGTCAATTGTCCCTCGATAAAATTCTTGTTAAATTCAATACCTTTGATATTGTTCGCCGTATGCGTTTTTGTTCTTGTATTGGCGACGTTAGTGATATTTAGCGCACTATGATTATCCCACACATTTGATGGTTTGATAATTACTGTACTGTACTGTACAGTACTTTGGTTTGGAATGTATCAAATAAAGTTGTTTCATGTATTCAAATGTGTGAGAAAATCCACTGGGGCTGTGAGATGAAGCGAACCTGTAACAAAGGCATTGCCAGTTGCATACTCTACCACCACTGATGGTAAAAGTCTTACAACTGGATATCTTGTGTGACGGGTTATGGTATCACAGCTATACTGAACCAAGATGGTATGGCTCTCCCTCACATAAATGAAAGAAATGCTGCTATTGGCCTTGCAGTGTGTAAGTTGCAGGTGGAAACAAATGAAAATTATCAAATAAATAATTAAACAATTTACTGAAATAGTAATGAACAAAAATAACACATGACAATACTTGACTATCATGTAATGCAAAGGTGAACAAGTTAGTATGACCTTAAATGCAAAAAATAAACTATAAGCAATGAATAAAAGTATGAAGATATACTGGTGTTCTGAAGACAGCTACCATACCACCATGGCATCAGTCACAAGACGTTGGCTGGAAGTGGACGACGGGTTAGAGACACCAAGGTGATCCTAGAGCACTAAGGGAGAGATTGCCTCTCCAGGGAGGCAGCGCTCTTTATATAGTCCGGCGGTAATGACTCATCCAGTGTCAACACAAGGTGGACATCTGGTCAACTAGCAAACTGCTCGTTGTGGCTGGTGGTGCCTTTGTGTTGAGCTGTACCACTGTCAGCTGAAGGCGGCTAACTGCTTGTTTGTGGGGACAAACTGCCAGTTAGCAGTGGCGCCCGGCTTGCCTCTGAGTCGTACCAGGCCATGCCAGGCCCTGGGGGGTATGGAGAGGTGGCAGGACTGATGACTCTTCTGGGCTGGTGTAGATGTATACTTCCAGTGCAGAGGCATTGATGGTGAAGGGAAAAGGCAGTTCCACTGCTATGCAGGGGATTCACGTGACACTTGTGAAGCCACAGAAAGTCTGGAGGCCCTACTGAAGCCAGTCCAAGTATTAAATAAAACCCCTGAAGTACGCCGGTGAAGGGTAAAGTGAAGGGTGAAGCAAGACCGTATGCCCCAACTTCAGGCACACATAGAAAATCACGTTTTGGTCCCGCCACTCAACTGTGTATTTGAAGTTGGGGCGTATGGTGTTGAACTGCTTTAGCCTTCACCTGAGTGCTTGTAGGTCTTACGTAAGACGTTGACTCAAGGAGGGGCCTCAAAACTTGCTGTGATTTATGGGAAAATCTGGTTGTAAGACTTTTACAAAGTCAGTAATATACTGTGGTAGAGTATGCAGCTGCCAGTGCCTTGGGCAAGGGTTTACATCGCCTCACAGCTCCAGTGGATTTTCTGCTTGGTGTATATCAGGTTGTGATTTTGTGTGTGTACCGTATTGTTATGATCGCCGTCTGATAAGTCCTTTCTGGCCTCAAGAGTCATTTTTACCCACCTAGAAAGATTGCAGATGGCCAAAGCAGTTATTTAAGTTAAGAAGGGACAAGTCTTAAACAGAATTTTGCATAATATTTGACTGTAAAGGGGTAAATTGAGGTAGATTGAAAAACAAAATGGTGAACCGGGCAGGCGGTACTCACAATTAGGCGAGTACACTCGGGAACTTTTAAAGTGCAACCAAACATGCTTTAGGCTCTCACAACAAGAGGTGAGTGGTGGTGGCTCAGGTGCTCAGCCAATCAGAGCACCTAAGGAGGGAGGGCAGGAGTGAGAGGGGGGTGGTATGTGGAAGTTTGGTGACAGTTGTGTGTAGTTTGTTCATCTTCATTGTAAGTTTCATGGCTTGGTGTGCATTTCCCTAGTAAATTTAATTAGGGAAAAATTCAGGTGTTTGATTTTTTAAATCAACTTTTTAAATGTTGAGTTGTTAAAGCCTCAAAGTGCACGGAGTTGGTTTGGGAGTATGGCATCCTCATGCTGTTGCGTGCTCGCGTGAGGTAGCAAAGGTGATGTAAAGTTGTGGGGTGTACATGCTTGGGATGTCCTCTCTCGGGATGGCTGGTGTTAGACCTGCGTGTTTGTCGGTTGTTGAAAAGCCGTCATCCTTTGCTGTTGTGGTATTGATTTTACATTGTTCATCTTGTAATTAATACTGTAGTGCGATATCTAGGGCTACCATTTGTAGGTTTAAAATGTCTAATACAAACAGTTGTCCAATGAGTTTTAATAGGAAATATCATCCACCAAGCACCATTGTACAATTATATTAATTGATAGTATATGGATTGTGCAGAAGTGCTTAGAATGATCTTTAACACTTGGCTATATTGGTCATGTCAAATACCTGCACGGTGAATGCTCAAAGACCCTTTCTTTATTCAGTGTTGTCACATACCTCATGGGGGTATGGATAGGCAAACACTCATTCGGTTAAACTTGCCTTGTAGTACTTTCAGAGCTGAGTAATTTGGAATCTGGTTAGCACTTTCCAAATAAATTGACCTTTAAAGTGAATTCCTATTTAGGTTTAAAACATTATACCGAATGAGAAAGTCGGATTATATAGCCGAACACCAGAAATGTTGTTATTCAATTTGGTTGCCTAAAGCACATTCAAGGACTATACATTACATGGCATTCCAGGATTCCTCTATACCTTGCCTTATGCTGTAAACATTGCCACAACCCTGTGTTTTATTGATTTAAATGGCCACAGGGAGGCATACAACACTGCAGATTATGATGTCATTAGTTATCCACTGTGGTGACAAGTGGGCTGACTGATGTTCGTTGACACCTGTATCGTGCTTCAATTGAATCGCCAGGAGATCACCCTCTCACTAGACTCGTCTGTAGGAAGTACAGTATAGTATCTCAAATTACCTTGGATCATAAATAGCATAAGACTTGGGGGTAGGAGAGGGTTGCAGTGTTTGTCATGGCTCTCAGTTGTTCCTGGTATTAGGCAATTTAGTTCTGGAATCATTTTTGTTGGCCAATGTTAAACTTTTTCGAAAGTAGATGTTTTTCTGAAAGGGAGGGGGGGGGAACCTCTATGCTTGGATACAGTTATCTAAGTGAATACTTCGATTTATACAGTAGAATAACTACCTTCTTTTCTTTAGTCAAAAAGGTTGCTTGTTTATTTCTAGGGACTTGTATTTTCTTTTATTTTTAACTGCAGCAACTTTCAGTGAATGATAGATTCTTACTGAAAGGACCTTTACTTCATTGTTGTTGCTTTATGGTCATCTCATTGTGTACAGGGATTCCGCGAAGCTTTTGGGGTTAGTCTTTGACACTCGTTTGTCTTGGTCAGCCCATATCTCTTGCCTCCGAGTTGAATGCTCTAAGGCCCTTAACCTCCTTAAGGTTTTGTCCCATACTTCTTGGGGAGCGGATAGGCGCACGCTCCTCTATTTGCACTCCTCTCTCGTCCTGTCTAAACTCAATTATGGTTGCCCTGCATGCTCTTCTGCTTCTCCTTCTACTCTTCGCCATCTTGATGCTTTGCACCATACTGGGTTGCGTCTCGGCTCTGGTGGCTTTCGTTCGACTCCCGCCCTTAGTTTGTATGTTGACACTGGCTTTCTCTCTCTTCAGGACTGCAGTGATCGCTACTGTCTTGGCTATTTTGCGCGGTCCTTCCAACATCCTTCCTCTCGCCTCTGTTGTGCATTGACTTTTCCTCCTCCTGTGGTTCCTGTTCCTCTTCATTGTCTCCCACTTTCTGTCCAGTTATCTCGCTTACAGGATTCTCTTTCTGTTCATATTTCTAATGTTTCTCCTCGTATTGTTCCTTCATTACCTCCGTGGAGAGTCCCCCTTCCCAAGTTTTGTACGTCCTTGACTTGTATTACTAAAGCCTTTACCCCTCCTACAATTCTGAAAAGCCTCTTCCTTGAGCACTTTTCTTCGCACTCCCACTCTATTTCCATCTTCCCTGATGGGTCTAAGTCTGCGGATGGTGTGGGCTACTCTGTTGTTTTTCCTGACCGTACTTGCATGTGTCGCCTCCCTTCGGAGGCTAGCGTCTTTACAGCAGAACTTTATGCTATTCTCTATGCTCTTCGTCTCTTGCTTTCTCATTCCTCCTTTGTGGTTGTATTTGATTCTCGTAGTGCCCTCATGGCTCTAGGGTCCTTTAACCCTGTCCATCCGGTGGTCATTGAGATTCAACATTGGCTGTTTCTTATTTCTAGTAAATTTAAATCAGTAGAGTTTTGCTGGGTTCCCAGCCATATTGGTGTTTCAATGAGCGTGCGGATGCTGCCGCTAAGGAAGCTATCCGTTCTTGTCCCATCTCCCGTAAAGGTATTCCTTATTCCGACTTTTATCCTGTTATTCATTCTTCCCCGTTGGCCCTCTGTGGTTGGTAACAAGCTGCGTACTCTCAAACTTAGTGTGTCCCCGTGGCCTTCCTCCTACCACCGTAACCGGGACACTGCTTTGGCACGGCTGTGGGTTGGTCATACCCGCTTAACCCACGGTCACTTAATGGAGCGCCGCCCTGCTCCTTATTGTCCGAATTGCATTGTCCCTCTTACAGTTGTGCATATCCTTGTTGAATGTCCTGACTTCCAGGACGAGCGTGTGTCTTGCTTTCCGACCGTCCCTCGTAGTCACTTGTCCCTCGATAGAATTCTAGGTGAATCGGATACTTTTGATATCGTTCGCCTTATGCGTTTTTGTTCTCGTATTGGCATTCTTGGTGATATTTAGCGCCCTCTGATTATTTCGCACTTTGATGGTGCTACAAGGCCTTCCCGGTTTGGTGCCTTCTTTTGGTAATTACCTTACCTTCATTGTTGTTTCATTTTAATGTGGTAGTTGTGATATGGATTGTTCTGGCTCACGTGCAAGGTCTTAGATTTTTTTGTGTTTTATATTAAGAAATTGCCAGTCTTGTTACTATTTGTAGAGTTAGAGATCTGCATTAAGGCCAAAATATTATATTCTTTATTTTTTTTTATAACATATCAGCAATTTTTGTGGTTGGTAATATTTAGATTAATGTCAGTGATGTATATGACAAGGGTTAAGACCCCTTGTGGTACGACAGCATTTTTCCCCCCAGTTATTTCTTTAACAAATGAAAGGGTCCTCATAACCATTCTTTTGTCCTTTCTACCATGTACCTGTTTGTTGCTTCTTGGTCTTTCATTTGGTACTTTGGCCATTGAAACAATGGCCTTTGGTAATGTTGCAATTACCATTTCTAAAAAAAATGAGCAGGTTCATTAGGCAGGGTTTGTTTTTAGCAAACAGTTTTACAAAAAAAATTCCATTCCTTCAGGACCTTGCAGATGTTAGGTCAAACTAATTGACAGTAATCTGTTTTGCCCTTTCAAACAATGATGGTTTTAATCTAGGTAAATTATTTCATTATAACTGAAGTTTGGCAGACAAATCATTTAAGAGCTTTGATTAAATTTAAGTTACCAAAGACTTTGAAGCATCTATACAACATGGTTTTCACTGTCACTTTTCTAATGTTTTGTAAATTTAACAATGATCTTTATTAATTTAATCATAATTTGTACAAAGCTTAGGTGTTGCATAGCTTTAAATTTACTTTCAAATATGAAAACTAAAATATTGACTAAAGTTTCTTCCACTTTAATATTTCAGACTAATTTGCAATATTTGTTAGTTTACATAAATTGAATAGGTAGTCCACTTTTGCATGCACCTATGTAACAAGTTACAAATAGGTGTAAATTTTACCAAGTATTTATTTTCAAAGTAAAAAATTTCAGATGTTTAGACATTGCATCAATAGTAAACAATACTTTCCAGCATAATTTCAGGATAAGGTATATAAAGTAGTTTCATTAAAATAGTTTTATTTAATAAGTTTTACATATAATATTTATATGTATTATAAATACTATTACTGTTTCAGGTTGTGAGACAGATGCTCCTAGATGAACAGAAGATCCAAAAGGCCAAGACAACTCCAGAGACAATCACCTGTAAAAGAAAAATAAACATTAAACAGGGACACTACTTTTATTATCACCAACACCTAATAACAAGCCCAAAAAATCCTAACATCCTATCTTTTAAGATAGGCTCAGCAAGGCCTATCCCTTACTCTGGTTTCAGTGCAGAGCTTGTTCCCTGAATGGGTGCAGTACATCCACCACTTTAGTGCCCTCAACACATTGTACATATGCTTTATTGAAAGCACTGTACAATGCATGCCAGGCACTAAGTTTTAGATGCATCCACCCATTCAGCAAACAAGCCCTGTGAGAATTAACAATGTAACCATTGTTAAGGGTCCCTAAACCTATGCAAATCTAGTCCATCTATTAGATGGGTAGTAGAGCAAAGCTCTGAAAAAGCCAAGTCAGGGAAGTCTGCAGGACTGCCTGGTCCCCTTTTATGAAATGGGGTAGGATCAGTACAAACTGCATCATCCCCTGTGGGTTGTAACAGTAGGACATGGTTACACACCTATAAATGGACTAGATAAGAGAATAAAGATTAGGTCATTGATATAGCTAAAACATCAAATTCAAACTCACCAACTTTTGTAGATTTCCTTTTGCAGAGTAAAGGAGCCTCACTCCATGCATCATAATCACTTTCACCTGAAAAATATTTCAACAAATTAATTTCTGATTTAAAGCCAATCTTTCTTTACTTTTCAAATTAGCATTCAGTACTTTACAAATTCAGATGTAACAAATTTCTTTAAGGAATTTACCTTTCCTACATATTCTAGTAAAGATCTAATTTAGCAATATAAATATATGTCATTTGAGAAACTATCCACAACTGCACTTCAATGGCAATTTACATTTATCTTTAGCCAATGCTATATTGTTTAAGTTATTACTATTTGTTTACTTTCATGCAAATCTATTCAGAGTAACCTTTACTACAACTCACCTGATTCTGTCAGTTGGAAGAGGGACTTCTGGACTTTCCAAACCACATTCTGGAAAACTATATAAATTTAAAACCAAGCTAAAGTAAACATTGAATATTTTTTTTACTTTCAAGGGAAAAATACCATCACTTAGAACAAAACTTTTCCTGCCATTAACTTTGACTCTTTATTACCCTTAAGTGTTAAACATTTATAGATTAAAGCTTATTTAACAAACATGTTAACTAAACAAGATTTATATTTCATTAAAATTATTAATAAAACACCCTCAACTATGCTGTTTAAGATCTAATGCCCCCACATTACAATTTTCACAATTTCAATACATTCCTGAAAGGACTAAACTTGCACATAAGGTACCCACTAGCCTAAGCCTAGACTTCCATACCCTAATATTTAATAGGTTTTTAGCAATTAACTTCTACCCTCTAATTCCAATGTACACAACACTACTTACTGTAGATCTGCAAGTATTTTCCTGCAGCTCTTTGTTGCCAGGACCTTCCACAACCTGTCATGTGAACAGTAAATATTACTAAAAAGTTATTTGCATAGCAATGTTATTTTGTTCATACCTGTACCACCAGTTTAACAGTTGCCATTTTAAATGGCACACTAAGTACTGTACCACTTACATTTTAGTGTGGGCTTCATCCACTATTCTGACGTTAGCTGGAACATTTGTGCCAGCTGCTGGTTTGAAAGGGAGGCATACCATGTGCCAATTAAGGAAGCTTTCCACATTCCTCACTGCATGTCAGCTCAGGACCTCACTACCATGTTGGGAGGCAGTTGAAGACTAACCAATCAACATCCCAGGCTGGAGAGCAGTGCCAGCTCGGGGAGAATTTACCACCTGCAAAAAATTTAATACTCTTAACAATTTACACCATCTCTCATCTTTACCTAGCCCCCAAACCTTACATTTGTCAGCATTAAACTGCATCTGGTAGTCTTAACCATTTCAAAACTATATAGGGCATCGGTATTTTTTATTTGCCAATTCTGCAATTATTGCAGTCTAAACCATAATCTTGCGAATAACCGAGGTCCAAGGAGAGCTTTTAGGCACTACTTACAACACTTCTCCCAACTTAACCCCATTTATAATAATTTCCTTTGGTATAGCTATGACCTAATCAACTTCAGTCAGCATTCCAAATGATCCGAGCCCCTATCAATTTTGGGCCACTATCAAAATCTCTGCTAAAGTCAAGGTACACAAAATCACAAACCTTATCACCATTTCCTCAACTATGCAACCTAATCAATGAACATTTAGTAATAAAACTATGCGATTCATGTGTCTAGTCATGTTTCTCAAAAAGAGTAGAGAAATGGCACTTGTAATGTTAGATTCTAGTAACTTTCCTCACAATAGACTAAGCTAATTGGTCACTAACTTAAGCGTTAAAGTTAACTCAAATTTTTCCTTTAAAGCTTGCTATATTAGGAACTTTCCACGACCGGCCTTTACCAGACAATTAAATAGGGTAAAAACGGTATATTAAATGCAGTAAGACTACGGTAAATTCAATATGATAAACTTGCATTCTTTAAGCATGGGCTGCATAGTAAGTGAACTAAACTAAATGTTAAGCACCCTGGCAAACCGCTTTGTCCGGCTAGAATTTTTAGATTAAAGGAACACCCTCCCTGGTAACGGCTGAACTAGTTAACCAAATACAAATATTTAGGTAAAATACCTTCATAAAACCCGTCTACTTCCCCCACCAGTAGACTTTTTCAGCTAAAGGCATAATGTAATGTTCCACTTTAGTAAATAAAGACTTAAAAAAACACTACCCCATCTGTGTAGTTACCGGTTACCTGACATTCTACGCTTAAAATAACCCATCTATTCCCCATAATTGTTCGATATAACTTACCTCTCACCCGCTGGTCGAGTACACAGCAGTATATATCCTCCTCCATCACTCACCGCGTGGATACTATTTCACTCTGGCCGCAAATTGCCTCAAATCACCTACGTTGTCCATAAACATATATAGAAGAGCAACTGACCGTAGCAACCGTATAGCGATCATCACATAACGTGGGAACATTAGTAGTACTGCTGTCAAAACATAGATGGCGCCAGGACAAACGGTAATTCCTATGGACTCGCCTAGTTATGCGTAGGGAATTGAGCTTCAGCTGTTTGGTCCCGCCCCTCAGCTGTATTCACCTAGTTGTACTCACCTAATTTGTGCTTGCAGGGGTTGAGCTTTGGTTCTTTGGTCCCGACTCTCAACCGTCAATCAACAGGTGTACAGGTTCCTGAGCCTATTGGGCTCTATCACATCTACATTTCAAATTGTGTATGGAGTCAGCCTCCACCACATCACTGCTTAATACATTCCATTTGTTAACTACTTTGACACTGAAAAAATTCTTTCTAATATCTCTGTGGCTCATTTGGGTACTAAGTTCCCCTTGTTCGTGTTCCACCCGTGTTAAAGAGCTGTCTTTGTAACTATCAAAATGCATATATCTTTGCTTTCACTTCAGTTATATTTATGACAAGGGATTTAAAATTTGCCTATATTTCTGCTTCTCTGATGACATTAAAAACTTTCGTTTATTACAGTATCTACATAAAATTAACATTTATCTTTATTAGGTTGTAGTTCTCATCAATAGGGAGAGCGTCGGTAAAAAAAAAAAAAATTTGTTTAAATATAAATATCTTTCCTCTCTTAATAATATGCCCGAAACGCTATGCGTACTAGTGGCTTTAGGTATTGTATGTACTAGCTCTATCTATAAATCCAATATTATGTTTGTAAATCGACTATTTATGTACTTTCCTGAATAAAATGAACTTTACTTTACTAATATCTAATCTGTGTCTAAAACGTAATGTAACGGTTCTATTGTTACGTAAAGTATGGTGATAATAAACACAGACACTAAGATACTATATATATATTTGGTCGAATATACAGAAGTACACAGGTGATACTTTGGTGTGAGTTGAGCGCACTGAGCGTCGGTACAGTATCTCGCAAGTGTCTGCTCTAGACCACACTTGAAAGTAGACTCTGGTTAATGTTTGATTGATTGATTGATAAAGATTAAGCCACCCAAAAGGTGGCACGGGCATGAATAGCCCGTAAGTGGTGGCCCTTTTGAGCCATTACCACTATCAAGAGCTGATACTGGAGATCTGTGGAGGTGCGACTGCACCCTGCGTGACGGGAGATGCCTCCGACGTTAATGTTTGATTGATTGATGAAGATTAAGCCATCCAAAAGGTGGCACGGGCATGAATAGCCCGTAAGTGGTTTTAAGCCATTCCCAGTATCAAGAGCTGATTCTGGAGATCTGTGGAGGTGCGAATGCACCCTGCATGATGGGAGATGTCTCCCTTGTGAATGTGTTAAGATGAAGATGAAGCCACCCAAAAGGTGGCACGGGCATGAATAGCTAGTAAGTGGTGGCCCTTTTGAGCCATCACCAGTATCAATAGATGATACTGGAGATCTGTGGAGGTGCGACTGCACCCTGCGTGACGGGAGATGTCTCTGTGTGTGACAATTTACAGATTGATTGATTGATAAAGATTAAGCCACCCAAGAGGTGGCACGGGCATGAATAGCCCGTAAGTGGTACAATTTTTTTTTTTTTTTTCGCAGTGTTCTGAGGTTGCATTTCATCATCAAGCTGTTATCGTGGGGGAGGATACTGCTTCACAGTCTTTCCAAGTTTGGACCGAGCAGGAGCGCTGATGTAAATTGTCTACCTACACTTTACCTGCGAAACTACTCTTCGTTGGGTATTGAATTACTCACGCCACCCAGAATACCTTACTGAGCAACCAAGTCTACTTTTGTCCTGAACATTATCAAAACACAAAAGTAAACTGATCATGTATATATACCGAGAAGTATATACTACACTTCTCAGTGCATATATACCTTAATGAACTACTGTTTTAAGCAACCAGCCAACTGGACGACGCCACCATCCCTCCCTCCCTCCTGCTAGATGGAAGGGGGGAGGGGGGGAAGGAAGAGGCAGAAATCCCCGCACCTGGATTAAGCAATTAATCCAGGTGCGGGATTATTATTATTATTAAGTATTATTAGTATTAAGGAATTTCAATCCCTGAGAGATGGCTTGTTGACAAGTGTTTTAAATCCAATCTATATAAAATGTGCCGTGTTGCAAGTTATATTAATCCGTCTTACAGAAGCTATGCCCGTTTCTTTATGCAATACATAAGTCAATAAATAAGCTATGCAATAAATATAGTTATTGAGCTCTCACACTTTATTCATCATGATATTATTTTCCTGGTTTTAATTAAGTAATTTTTTGTATTCATGTCTTCTATAATATATTAGTTTATAATAGACAACAGGTGCAATAATATTCTTCAGAAAATATATAACCTTTATTGGGCGTAAATTATTTCATCTCCTAAATGACACAGTACATAGAAGAAAACACACGCGAGCACACGCGCGCGTACACACACACACACACACACACACATGAACACACACACACACACACACACACACACATGAACTCCTTGTACACCTGTTGATTGACGGTTGAGAGGCGGGACCAAAGAGCCAGAGCTCAACCCCCGCAAACACAACTAGGTGAGTACAACTAGGTGAGTACACACACACACACACACACACACACACACACACACACACACACACACACACACACACACACACACACACACACACACACACACCGTTAAAAACATGATACAAAACAATTATAGTTTATGAATACACCTTAGGACACTTAAGTTAATTTATTTATAAAACATCACATCAGAAATTGCTACATACACATCAGCATTCCTTATGTACAAGATTTAAGTATACTTGCATATTTAGTATACCCATTACGATATCCATACATATACCATCATACATAGATCTTAAGGGGAAACAAATATGATTAAAAACTTTTGTTTCCGTTCGAAATGGGCGCGACCTGTTAACAGAATCCAGTTGCACTGTTAACGGAGCTGTCTTGTTGACGAAGTGAGCTCGAGTTCTACTAATAAAAAGAGATATTTCTCCAGTGGGGAGTGAGAACTAGAACAAGAAGAACAATTTCGAGTCAGTAGAACGTTCACAAACCACGTGATTAATAGACCCGCAGCTCGTTCTTAGAGTAAATTCATTAAAACGAGACACCTAACTCTCCCCCCCCCCACCTCTGAAACCACCTGGATCTAGCTATTATCGTTCTTCAGGTGCCAATCATCTGCAACAATCCCAATCATCTGTAACAATCCCAATCATCTGCAACAATCCCAATCATCTTCAACAATCCCAATCATCTTCAGTAATTATTCACAATAAAAAATGTAAATAGTTATGAATTTTTCTTAATTATTCATATAATTGTATTCAAGTTTATACAATGATTAATAATTTCATAGTGTTAAGTCCTCTAGAACTCCGCTGAGACTGGTGGGTAGAGCGACGGTCTCGCTGCCTGCAGAGTCGGAGTTCGATCCCCCCTGATAGTCAAAGTGATTGGGCACCGTTCCTTCACTCCGTTCTCATATGTCCATGGTTCCTTCCAAGTCCTATATAGTCATACTGACTTAGTGCCGTAATAACTGCCATCTTTATGTGTTAATTGTTTTATTTTCATTATTTTGTAATCTTCTGAGATTTTAACGAGATGCAGGGAGGAAGAGAGAGAGAGAGAGAGAGAGAGAGAGAGAGAGAGAGAGAGAGAGAGAGAGAGAGAGAGAGAGAGAGAGAGAGAGAGAGAATTTATGTTAATAATTAACGTGTTTGGCACGAGTGAGTTCCCCCCACCCCCCCCCCCTAGCCCGTTATCGACTCAATATCTGCATACAGGTGTGCTGGCTCACTTACATACAGGTGTGCTGGCTCACTTACATACAGGTGTGCTGGCTCACTTACATACAGGTGTGCTGGCTCACTTACATACAGGTGTGCTGGCTCACTTACATACAGGTGTGCTGGCTCACTTACATACAGGTGTGCTGGCTCACTTACATACAGGTGTGCTGGCTCACTTACATACAGGTGTGCTGGCTCACTTACATACAGGTGTGCTGGCTCACTTACATACAGGTGTGCTGGCTCACTTACATACAGGTGTGCTGGCTCACTTACATACAGGTGTGCTGGCTCACTTACATACAGGTGTGCTGGCTCACTTACAAACACACAATAAAAAAAAATAAAACTACAAATTTCCAACACATTTCAAAGAACAAAAAAGGAAGAAGTAATATGGTGCAGAATAGTCGAGGTGAACAACAAGGTACCAGGAGCTCAACACAACAAGGTACCAGGAGCTCAACACAACGAGGTACCAGGAGCTCAACACAACAAGGTACCAGGAGCTCAACACAACAAGGTACCAGGAGCTCAACACAACAAGGTACCAAGAGCTCAACACAACAAGGTACCAGGAGCTCAACACAACAAGGTACCAGGAGCTCAACACAACAAGGTACCAGGAGCTCAACACAAAGCATTGTATACCATATTCCACTACACCACGGAGCAGTCTCCGTGGTGTAGTGGTAAGACACTCGCCTGGCGTTCCGCGAGCGCCATGTCATGGGTTCGTATCCTGGCCGGGGAGGATTTACTGGGCGCAATTCCTTAACTGTAGCCTCTGTTTAACGCAACAGTAAAATGTGTACTTGGATGAAAAAACGATTCTTCGCGGCAGGGGATCGTATTCCAGGGACCATAGGATTAAGGACTTGCCCGAAACGCTACGCGTACTAGTGGCTGTACAAGAATGTAACAACTCTTGTATATATCTCAAAAAATATTAGAACGCTTCTTGGAACACCTTACAGGAGCGACCGGGGGACGGGGGTCAACAATCAGCTCCTGGTCAGCAGTTAGCTCCTGGTCAATAATCAGGTAGCACTAGGCAAGGTCACCAAGCCTGTGTAAATTGTAAACACACCAAAAAAGTGATATAGTTTAAGTCTTTGGTCAACACATCAAGTCAATCATCACAAATGTTCTTGAGTGGATCGATGTGTCACTGTTAAGGTGGACTTCGAACACAGAATACGTGCTTCCAGTATCAGTTCTTCCAATCTAAAAATCTAATTTATTTTATACAACATTTAATAACTCACTAAATGTAACATGTATCACCTAACAGGACTGTTAAAATATGAGTTTTTTTTCTTTTAAATGCTTATGTAATGCGTTTTGATTGAGCACCTTTCTTGACACAATGGAACGTTTATCACCACACAGGACTCTTCACACCCTTACGTGAGCGTTTGGCCGTGATTTGTAATGTCAGCATTCACAGGAAGGTCTCAGGGGGAAGTGGGTCAGCAGGTGCACATCAACGTCCTTCACGACAGCTCCTTGAAGCAGCAGCTCAGTGCCCTCAAGTTCCTGGCGTCAGTGTCCGAAGGTTCCTGGCGTCAGTGCCTCCAGGTTCCTGACGTCAGTGTCCGAAGGTTCCTGACGTCAGTGCCTCCAGGTTCCTGGCGTCAGTGTCCGAAGGTTCCTGGCGTCAGTGTCTCCAGGTTCCTGGCGTCAGTGTCCGAAGGTTCCTGGCGTCAGTGTCCGAAGGTTCCTGGCGTCAGTGTCCGAAGGTTCCTGGCGTCAGTGTCCGAAGGTTCCTGACGTCAGTGTCTCCAGGTTCCTGGCGTCAGTGTCCGAAGGTTCCTGGCGTCAGTGTCCGAAGGTTCCTGACGTCAGTGTCTCCAGGTTCCTGGCGTCAGTGTCCGAAGGTTCCTGACGTCAGTGTCCGAAGGTTCCTGGCGTCAGTGTCCGAAGGTTCCTGGCGTCAGTGTCCGAAGGTTCCTGACGTCAGTGTCCGAAGGTTCCTGGCGTCAGTGTCCGAAGGTTCCTGGCGTCAGTGTCCGAAGGTTCCTGGCGTCAGTGTCCGAAGGTTCCTGACGTCAGTGCCCTCAAGTTCCTGGCGTCAGTGCCTCCAGGTTCCTGGCGTCAGTGTCTCCAGGTTCCTGGCGTCAGTGCCTCCAGGTTCCTGGCGTCAGTGCCCTCAAGTTCCTGGCGTCAGTGCCTCCAGGTTCCTGGCGTCAGTGCCTCCAGGTTCCTGGCGTCAGTGCCTCCAGGTTCCTGGCGTCAGTGCCTCCAGGTTCCTGGCGTCAGTGCCTCCAGGTTCCTGGCGTCAGTGCCTCCAGGTTCCTGGCGTCAGTGCCTCCAGGTTCTTGGCGTCAGTGCCTCCAGGTTCCTGGCGTCAGTGCCTCCAGGTTCCTGGCGTCAGTGCCTCCAGGTTCCTGGCGTCAGTGCCTCCAGGTTCCTGGCGTCAGTGCCTCCAGGTTCCTGGCAGGACTACAAATAAAAATATACCGTACAGTCTCATTTCTCGTCAACAACTCCAGCCTAGGGAAAAAAGAGCTTGCGTAAACCCGCCTCCATGAACGTCGGTGTAAGGTTTACCGACGGGTCGTCAGGTTTACCGACTGGACGTCAGGTTTACCGACCGCTCGTCAAGTTGGTTGATAGTTGCGGTGTTACTGACATCAGAATACCTGCAGAAGAAATAAAGGCAGTTAACCTCCTTTCATATGACACGTGTTTACTCTGCTCGGGTTCACTTTTTCACTGGGTTCATCTTGTCGACCCAAATTCTGTAATTGCACACAGTTGTTTATATAACAGGCACGCATCGCGTGATCGCCTGCTGACTACGGTGACACGAATCATAGGACTTCGTGGCTTCCTTTGCAGTTCATGCGTGCCGTCTCTCTCTCTCTCTCTCTCTCAAGCATGTACACATACAGGACCCTTTCCTCCGTTTTATGGGCTGTGGAAAAGAAGTTCCTGTAAAATAGTCTAATAGGGGGTATAGGTGTTGTGTTAGTTGTCTCTTCAGAGGTTGCTCAAGTGAAAGAAACACGCTCAAGTGTCGCGTCAGACTAGAAATAAAAATGAATTTTGGAGAATTGATCTTTGAATTACCATCAACAGTGAAAAGAAACGTAAGAAAGATCGAGAAAATTCGTGTTAGAATTATTAATCTTACTTTTTCGGTCATATTTAATAATATATGTCTACAGGAAAGACTGTTTCTGTCCCGGGAGTGTAGACCCACAACCCCGCCATGCTTCTCTGTAACCTCCGCAGCCAGTCACACCCTCACTATGAGGTGTTCACACCCTCACTATGAGGTGTTCACACCCTCACTATGAGGTGTTCACACCCTCACTATGAGGTGAACAATAAATGAACTTAACTACAAAATGGTAAAGTTCAACAAATTACCATGATCATCATCACCTGTCTTCACTAGATACCGTCTAAATAATCGTCATAAACGGATGCTATGCATATACCGCTCAAGCGACTGATTGATTGATTAAGATTAAGCCACCCAAGAGGTGGCAGGGGCATGAATAGCCCGTCAAGCGACTCTCTTTAGGGGCCAAATATAGCCTATATGATGAGGGGTTACCTCATCTACCCCCCCACTCACTATATGTGGTAGGGCAGTCGCCTCTTCCTATCCAGCCGGGGTTCGTATCCAGGAAGCAAGCCTCCTCGTTTTGTTATCAGTTTATATTGTATTTTTGTTATACGAGGCCCTTGCTGGGGTGGTTCTTCTCCGGCCCCGACCACGCCGGTCTCCGGGTCCCTGTGTCTTCTTTTACCAACTTCGAGGTCAACTCCGGAGCTGGAGCCCCCCAGGACAGTTCGCTGTTGCCTTCAACCTCGTTCTGACAGTTCTTGCGACGGCGCTGGAACCAATTGTATTGGCGTTTGTCCTTCCATTGGAGACTTTTGGCGCCGTGGAGAGAGAGGGGGGAGGGACCTGCTGCATGGATGACAGCTTCTTCCCCATATCATCCTACCCTGGCTTTGTACCCTGGAGAGGCCACTCCAGACCGACAACCAGAGCGCTACTCCATAGTCTCCTGAGACTGATGGATGCCTATACTACTATATGAAAAAATTAGTAATAAAGACGACCTCTAAATGCGGTACCTGAAGAATGATGGAGGTGGATAGTTTCCCAGCCCCTGCCACCACAACCGCCCCTGCCACCACAGCCGCCGCCACGCCGCTGCCATCGCCACCATGCTCAGCCAAGCCACGCTGCCATGCTCAGCCAAGCCACGCTGCCATGCTCAGCCAAGCCACGCTGCCATGCTCAGCCAAGCCACGCTGCCATGCTCAGCCAAGCCACGCTGCCATCGCCGCCAAACGCCATACTATTGTCATCAATACTTGGCCCGTCACACCTGCCTAGTAGTAAAGAATGCACTTAGAACAAAACCCTTCCAGGCGATGAACAATAAAGACCGTGACTGTCAAACGTGTTCACCGTAAACTCCAGTTAGGGAATCGTCACAAGAACTAACACCATATTGAAGGGAACTGTAGATTTTTACCTAGGATGACAGCTGGGCCTCAGGGTCTGCTGCTGTTGTAATGGCTGCTGCTGCTGCTGCTGCTGCTGTTGCTGATCTTGTAGTGGGTGTTGTTGCTGCTGCTGTTGCAGTGGATTTTGTTGATTCTGTTGCTGTTGGGGGTGCTGGTAATGCTGTTCTTGGCTGTGTTCTTGCAGCTGCTGGTAAGATTGATGCTGTGGGTGCTGGTAGTGATGCTGAGGGTGTTGGTAATGCTGGTAGTACTGTTGCTGTTGATCCTGCTGACGAAGGCGCTGCTTGAGCTGCTCCTCCTTCTGCTGCTGCTTGAGTTGGTAGGGGTGGAGTCGACGAGTCTCAGGGGAAGCGGACGTTGCGGGGGATTCTGGCGGAGAGGACGACACTTAACCATCTAACCCCCTTCCTTGAATCGAACATTACTAACATTAAGTCCACTACGGGCTCACCATAGCCCGTGCTACTTGGGACTTTTTGTTCCAAGTAGCGTATCTTAAACAACAACATACTGACATTTATAGACTGCATATTACTGTATTAACAGTCTTTACTTAAACAATATTTTGTATTGTAGACAACATGTGCAGCCACGAGGGAGAGGCACATATATATCAGTGTCAAGTGAAGTAATATGGCTGATGTAGAAGAATGATAGATCACAAGAAATATAACAAATGAGACACTACAACGAAAAAGATAGTAATTTATTATATATATATATATATATATATATATATATATATATATATATATATATATATATATATATATATATATATATATATATATATATATTTAATATATGTGTGTGTGTGTGTGAATTTACTATTTGTGTCTGCAGAATCGACCTATTAGTTCTTGGACCCCGCCATTCTAACCAATCTATTTTTCCTCTATTATATCTACTACATATATATCTCTCTAATACACACACACACACACATACTAAAGACAGCTGTATTGTCACTTAAGTTAAAACCAATATTGCATATACTTGACTTGTTCATCCCGTTGTACTGAACGGGATGAAAATAGCTTGAGCCACCTCATCACTTTGAATTTATGCGTTAATAAACTTATTTACAATTTCAATTATGGTCAAATATTATTGTTATTCGAAGGATCGCAAGTATTCTATATGGACAGACTGTGTTTAGTCAGTGAGTGACGTGTGTACATGGAGGGTCACTGACAGGCTTAAAGAAGGTACTAGTTACTCGTATGACAGGGCGCATGACAGGGCGCATGACAAGGCGCATGACAGGGGCGCATGACAGGGCGCATGACTTAAGACAGCTGTATGATATACGGATAGCAGATGGAAGTAGTGCATGACAGATGATGACTGTATGACATGCTGATGACAGTTGGGAGAAATTTACGACATATGATATACACATGTCAGTGTATGATTTTCCGATGACAATTGGGAGAGTAATGCATGACATGACAGCTATATGACAAGTCGATGACAACAGGGAGAGTAGTGCATGACATGACAGCTATATGACAAGTCGATGACAACAGGGAGAGTAGTGCATGACATGACAGCTGTATGACATGCTGATGACGGTTGGGAGAGAATAACAAACCTACTGGTCCTGAGGTGTCTGGGGGGGCGGCGGTGGTGGGGGGGCGGGTGGGGGAGGCCCTCGGAGGGGGTTATCACCCCCCCGTAGTGTTCGGCCCGACAAGTCTCGTACGGCACCCCGACCCCCGAACTCCGACTCTCCACTTCGCTCTGTAAACATCAACAGCATAATCTAAACAAGCCATCAATGGACTGTTTCTTTATCAGCTGATACATCAACATTTACAAACAACGACAGCAATTCCTGGCTGCCAGTTTTGTTGTCTGAAGGACGTGGCTGCCTTTGGACGCCTCAAGCAGTGACTGGCTTCACTGCGGTCAATCCAGTCTCTGGAATCACTGTGGATGGCTGTCTCTTGGTCTTTTGCCAAGAGACTGTTGAATTCTCATCTGGCTAGAGACAACAGTCATCAGAGCTACACTTTCTGAAGCGGAAAGATCAAGTTTGAGGCCTAGGCCATCATCAACAAAATTCCAAGAAGAATCTTGAAGGGATAATGAGCTGCTGCTTCTTTGTTAAAAATGGCAAGTGTCAATGCTGATGGTGACACAAGTAAGTAAGTTATTATCAAAAGAAGGCACCAAACCGGGAAGGCTATGTAGCACCATCAAATACGCAAAATAATCAGAGGGCGCTAAATATCACCAAGAATGCCAATACGAGAACAAAAACGCATAAGGCAAACGATACCAAAAGTATCCGAGTCACCAAGAATTCTATCGAGGGACAGGTGACCGCGAGGGGCGGTCGGAAAGCAAGACACACGCTCGTCCTGGAAGTCAGGACATTCAAGAAGGACATGCACGACCGTAAGAGGGACAATGCAACTAGGACAATAAGGAGCAGGGCGGCGCTCCATCAAGTGACCATGGGTTAAGCGAGTATGGCCAATACGCAACCTCGCCAGAGCTGTTTCCCACCGCCGGTTACGGTGGAAGGAGGACGGCCACGAGGAAACACAACATTTAAGAGTACGTAGCTTGTTACCAGTAACAGACAACCAAGAAGCCTGCCAACGGGTAAGGACTGAGGAATGGATAACCGGGTAAAAGTCGGAACACGGAATGCCTTTACGAGAGATGGGACAAGAGCGGACAGCTTCCTTGGCGGCAGCATCCGCACGCTCATTTAAAGACACACCAATATGGCTGGGAACCCAACAAAACTCAACCGACTTAAATTTACTGTGAACGAGAAACAGCCAATGCTGGTTCTCGACAACTACTGGATGAACCGGATTAAAGGACCCGAGAGCCATGAGGGCACTACGAGAGTCAACAACAACTACAAAGGAAGACTGACAACGAGAAAGCAGGAGACGAAGAGCATAGAGAATAGCATAAAGTTCCGCTGTAAAGATGCTAGACTCCGGAGGCAAGCGACACATATAAGTGCGATCAGGAAAAACAACAGAGTAGCCAACACCGTCCACTGACTTAGACCCATCGGTGAAGACAGAAACGGAGCGGAAGTGAGAAGAAAAGTGCTCGAGAAAAAGGCGTTTTAGAACCGTAGGAGGGGTAAAAGCTTTAGTGACACGGGTCAAGGATGTACAAAACCGCGGAAGAGGGACCCTCCACGGGGGCAAAGAAGGAACAACACGAGGAGAAACATCAGAAATACGGACAGAAAAAGAATCCTGTAGGCGAGATAACCGGACAGAAAGAGGGAGGTGGTGAAGAGGAACAGGAACCGCAGGAGGGGTAAAAGTTAAAGCACGACAGAGGCGAGAGGAAGGATGTTGCAAGGACCGCGCAAGATAGCGAAGACAGTAGCGATCACGGCGGTCCTGGAGAGACAGGAAGCCAGTGTCAACATACAAGCTAAGGATGGGAGTCGAACGAAAGGCACCAGAATTGAGGCGCAACCCAGTATGGTGCAAAGCATCAAGACGGCGAAGAGTAGAAGGAGAAGCAGACGAGTAAGCAGGGCAACCATAATTGAGCTTAGACAGGACGAGAGAGGAATGTAAAGCAAGGAGAGTGCGCCTATCTGCCCCCCAAGAAGTATGGGACAAGATCCGAAGGAGGGTAAGGGCCTTAGAGCACTCAACACGGAGGTAAGAGATATGGGGAGACCAAGACAAACGAGTGTCAAGGAATAACCCCATAAGCTTCGCGGAATCTTTGTATTCAAGGGGATGACCATAAAGGGACAAAGAGGGACGAAGAACAACCCGTTTCCGCGTAAAAGTCATGGCACAAGTCTTAGAAGTAGAGAACTTGAAGCCATGATCTGTGGCCCAAGACGACACGGCATCAATTGCAAGTTGAAGCCGGCGGTGAAGGAGAGGCGAATCATCACCCTGACAACAAAGGGTAAGATCATCGACATAGAGAGCGGAGAAGACACCAGAAAGAAGAGAGGAAAGAAGACCATTGAGGGCAACCAGAAAAAGAGTAGTTCTCAGAACACTACCCTGGGGCACACCTTCGTATTGCTGAAAAGAGGGAGAGAGAGCGGTACCAAGGCGCACCCGAAAGGAACGACGAGAGAGGAAGCTGTGGAGAAAGAGAGGGAGATGACCACGAAGGCCAAAAGAATGAAGTTGAGATAGGATATGATAACGCCAAGTGGTGTCGTAAGCCTTTTCCAGGTCAAAAAGGACGGCAACAACGGAGGTCTTCGCAGCAAAAGCAGTACGAATATAGACCTCCAAGTTCACCAGGACATCCGTCGTGCTGCGGCACTTGCGGAAACCAAATTGAGAAGGGGAGAGGAGGTGATGGTGTTCCAGGAACCACATCAGACGAACGTTAACCATACGTTCAAAGAGTTTGCAGACACAACTTGTCAGAGCAATAGGGCGAAAGTCCTTAGGGGAAGTACCCAGAGAGCCCGGTTTGCGAACAGGGAGGACAACGGCATCGAGCCAGTCCTCAGGGACTGACGACGACTCCCAGATCCGATTATACAGACTCAGTAAATACTGAGACGTGCTCGGAGGGAGATGGCGAAGCATCTCATAATGAATACCATCGGAGCCCGCCGCTGTAGAACCGCAGAGGGCCAGGGCAGAACGAAGTTCAGAGAGAGAGAAGGGATCATTATAGGGAAGCTGAAGATGAGTGCAGAAATCTAAAGGACGAGACTCAAGGACAGGTTTATGAAGAAGGAAAGATTGGGCAAGATGAAGACCAGAGCTAACAGAAGAAAAGTGGGAACCCAGTTCGGAAGCGACCCGCAACGGGTCCGCCACAAGAGTATCATGGAGGTGAAGGACCGGTGAAACATCGGGAATGAACTTACCCGGTGAAACATCGGGAACGAACTTACCCGCTATCTTGCGGATACGCTTCCAGATCTGGGCCAGAGGGGTTTCGGACGTAATTGTTGAGACATAAGATGCCCAACATTCACGTTTAGCCGTACGGATGGCCCTACGGGCCACCGCACTCGCTTTCCGAAAGAAAAGAAAAGAATCGGTCGTCTGCCTACGGCGGTGCCTCTTCCAGGCTGCACGCTTACTGCGGACAGCCCGAGCACAGTCCGCATTCCACCAGGGAACGCACTTCCGTGAACCCCGGGAGGAAGAGCGAGGGATAGAGCAGAGGGTAGCGTTGAAGACAGTGTCATGAAAAAGGAGGAGAGCGCGAGAGAGAGGCAGAAGGGAGAGGTCAGAGAGAGTAGCACCGAGGGAAAATAGGGTCCAGTCCGCCTTAGCAAACTGCCACCTAGGGAAAGAGAGGGAAGGGCAAAAAGAGAAAAAGGAAACAAGGATGGGGAAATGATCACTTCCATGGAGGTCATCAAGAACCTGCCACGTGAAATCTAAGTAAAGAGAAGAAGAGCAGAGAGAAAGATCAAGACAAGAAAGGGTGCGAGTCCGAGAGTCCAAATGAGTGGGCTCACCAGAATTCAGAAGAGACAGGGAAGAAGAGAGGAGAAACGGCTCAAGAAGGCGACCCCGGGTATTCGTCAGAACGTCACCCCAAAGAGAATGACGACAATTGAAGTCACCCAGCAGGAGCACAGGCTACGGCAAGGAGTCTAGGAGGTGTTTCAAATCAGGAAGAGAAAGCGGGACACTCGGGGGGAGATAAATGGAACAAACAGTGTACCATTTCCCCACAAAGACACGAGCAGCAGAACAATGGAGAGGTGAAGGAAAAAGTAAAGGAACAAAGGGAACATCAACACGAATCAAAAGAGCAGAAGAATTAGAAGCCCCAGCAACAGCTGGGGGGGGGGGAGAGAAAGGAATAGCCACGAAAACGACCAGGACGAGCACCAAGCATCGGCTCCTGGAGACAGACACAAAGGGGCGAAAACCGCGAAATCAGAAGTTGGAGTTCGAGGAAATTAGCGTAATAACCTCGAACGTTCCATTGAAGAATGGACAACGACGAGAAGAGAAAGGACAAAAACAGAGAACAAGGAAGAAACAAAGGCGAAAGAGCAACAGAGCACGTTAAAGAATATCAGGGTCGGGATCAGGGTCAGCAAAGTCAGGGTTAGGGGGCATGGGTAAACTGAGCAAAGACGGAGGGAAGGAAACGGGAGAACAGATCAGAGGTGGGCGGGCGGGGTCCGGAGGAGGAGGAAGAGGAGGAGACAACGGAGAGGAGCAGGCAAGGACAGCAGCAGGAAGAGGAGGGGTAGAAAGAGGGGAGCATACCTCAGCAAGGGCAGCAACTGAGAGGGAAGCGGGGGCTAAAGAAACCTCCATAGCAGGAACAGGGGGCGCAACCACCGAAATGGGAGGGCAAGGAGCGAGAGAGGCAGAAGTAGGGGCCGAGGAAGAAAGCGAAACCTTCTTACCCGCCGGGGAGGAGGAAGGAGAGGAGCCAGGCTTACGCTTCTGACGTGAAGAGACAGGTGTTCCAGCAACCACGTACTGGGCAACGGATTCTAGCGTCTCAACAGAAGCTGAACGAGAGCACACATGACGGCCGTTTGGAGAGCGATGGACATCAGCCCGCACCGACAGGCGGCGGGGAGAGTCAAGAGATGGAGGGGAAGGATGGGAAGGAGGAACGGAGGGAGACGAGGAAGAAGACACAGGAGACACGACAGACCGGGTAGAAGGAAGGGGAACCCCAGACAGAGGACCAGGAGGAGGATCCTTCGGGAGAGAACCCAAAGGAACAGAGGAGGGGGCAGTGGGCACATCAGGGTCCAAGGCCCGGAAACGGTTGTGAGTTTGAGGAAGGTGGGAAGGACGAGGAGAGGAAGAGCGCAACACGCGAGCATAAGAGATATGAGCATAAGGCGGGAGCCGGCGAACCTGGCGTCTCGCCTCAGGAAAAGATAAACGCTCCCGGTGCTTCAAGTTGAGGACGGCTGCCTCAAGCTTGTAATGGACACACGCACGGGAGAATGCAGGATGGGCCTCACCGCAGTTGAGGCAACGAGCCTGGGGAGAAGTGCACTCCGACTTAGAGTGACCTTCGCCATCACACAAAGGACAGAGAGAGACAGTCCCAGAGCAGCGGAGGGCACCATGCCCAAACCTCCAGCACTTGTTGCAGAGCCGAGGAGAAGGAATGTACTCCTGGACAGAGCACCTGGCACCAGCAAGAATGACAGAGGGTGGAAGGGTCCTACCATCAAAGGTAATCTTCACAACCCGGAGGGGTTGACGGCGACTACCACGAGGGGGACGAGTAAACGTGTCCACCTGGAGAATAGAATGGCCCTGGGCAGCAAGGATATGTCGAATATCGTCGTGGCAGTCGCGCAGGTCCCGAACACCGGTCGCAACATGGGGCGGGAGCAAAATAGTGCCAACACTGGCATTCAACTGAGCGTTCTTTAAGACCCGAACAGGGGTCTCGCCAAGGCAGGATAAGGCAGCCAAGCGGGAAGCAGCATCCTGAGAAGGAGCAGCAACGACACGTGTACCGAGACGAGTGGGGTTGAAAGTAATGGAGGCATCCACGGAAGCAACGAGATGTCGATGGAGGGAGAAATCGTCAGGAGGTGCAGAATCAAGAGGGAGGAGATCAAAATATTTGGCCCACGAAGCAGGACCAAACAAGACTTGATAGGTAGCAGAACTGGAAGGAATCGAGCGAGGGCGGCCGTGACGAGGACGGCGGTGAGAACCCCCAGAGAGGGGGTAAAAGGCGCAGTAGTTACAACTAGAGAAGGAGCCGCGCCAGGGGACGAGGTAGTCACCACTGGGGGTTTGGGGCTCGACCCAACCACAGAGGAGGGAGGGGAGCCAGGGGAAGGAGTCAGAGAGGCCAAAGGAGGAGCAAGGTCGGGGCCCAATGCAGCGGAGGCTACAGAGCCCGGTCTTCCAATACGGACCGACTCGGGGGCTTGGTCGCCCACCCCACGAGCCTGAGAAAGTAAACCAGAAGCAGCCGAAACAGGGGTTATCATCTTGACGAAAAGAAGAATTCATCCACGAATGTGCCCCCACACCCACCATGGAGCCACAATTAGAGGCAGGACACCCAACAAGAAGCTATCGCCGATCTTGTCGGGGCCTCCTAGGGGTGCGTCGTGAGTATACGCCCCACAAACGCCACCTTAAGAAACCGACAGTCCGTCGAGATCGGGTTCAGTGACGAAAGGGGGATTGACAATAAAAGGTTCCCCTCGCTCTCGACGTCGGGTACTACAGTTCTACGGGTGCAAGAGTATGCCTCCTCAAGCACCCGGGCGTCAAAATAGAAGAAGTCCAAGGGAAGAACCAGAACGAGCAAAAGGTCGGCAGGAAACGGCAAGCAGATAGGAGAAGAGGGGGGAGAAAAACGAAACAGAAGGAAAAGGAAAAGATGCCCAGCAGAATTGGAGAGGACGGCAGCAGGAGCACAAGGCTAGAATAGGACAGAGGACTGTCCCAAGGTGCATCACACTCCGACAGCCGCCCACTAAGCCCCCACACGGCGACAACGAGCTGAGCGGGGAGGGGGATAGTGACACAAGGTGACGCCCCACGTTGCCCATAGAGGTCACTGAGCGACAGTAGACGTCACCGCATCAGTCTGTGGCTTACAGTCGTCACCAGAAACATTATAAAGCTGATGATAGCCAGCACCGCCCAGTAGGACATTGTTGTCAATAATTGGCGCTGGAAAACACCTTGGCGTCCATCTCACCCCTTCACTCCCCGTGTGCCGTCGTCACTATGATAGGAGCATCAACACCTTACTTACTAGGCCAGGGAAGACTAGGTATTACATGCATAGGAGTTAGATACGCCATAGAGAAGTAGATTAGCGTATGCGAGGGAGCCTGGTAGATCATAACTTAATGAGTCAGGAGGCTGAGGGAGGCTGTGAAGCCCAAACTTACTAAGTTAGGGGAATCAACGTCATGAAGGGAAGGCGCCTGGTATACAAGGGCGGTGAAAGCCTTCTGGCCGCGAGGTTGTGGGTGGAGGGCGTGTGTGGGCGGTGAAGGCGGGGCGGGAGGTGGAGGGCTGCCCCCGCCCATCTGGAAGGTCGCTGTGGCGTAAGGGTAGAGGTCCTCCTCGCTGTACTCTCCTGCAGGAGGAACCAAGGCACATTGTTAGGGGTCAACCCAGGGAGGATATCAGGGGGTCAAGGCAACTCTAAGCAAAATATCAAAATTCCGGTCAGCCTAGGAAGCAGCCAAGTCACGCTAACGTAGGTACGATTAGAGACAAAAAGCTATCGTAGGCAGGATATCACAGACATCGTAGGGGTGAAGTTAGATTTACTTAAATTAATAAAACGATTTTAAGCCAGAAAAAGCAGTTCACATGGCAAGAAGGTAAAGCCGCAAATGGCTGTCTGAAGACAAGAAGCAGGCGTCTGTGGTTACTTAAAGTCAAGAGGGACAGGTTTTGTGTGCTTGAAGGCAAGAAGCAGCAGTTTACAAGAGGCGTGACAGCAAGACTCAGCTGCTTGTGGAAGAGAGGAGAACACGTGTAAACATCCACATAATGACGCAAGAACAGCAAGAGTACCGGTGTTGTCCCTGAGGTCCTGCTGCTGCTGCTGCTGCTGGGGAGGCGTCGGTGCCGGCCTCCTGACGGTCGTGTACACGTCGTCCCTCGCCTGCATAGCCGACGCCTTCTCCTCGCCCGCGTCCGTCGCTGCCTCAGGAACCTCCTTCTGTGACAGTGTGCTGGCGGGACCTGGTCGTACAGCAATATATTAACACACTGCTTTTCCATTATCTTCTTCAATACAAAATTGTCAATATATTCCAGTTTTCTCACAACTGTTATTCTTATTTTATATATCAACAAAGGTAATGATGACATACAATATGCGATTAAATAACATTACACAAAAAAATCCCATTGATGTAACAATGAGAAAATCAGTAAGAGCCACAAGGAGGATTTGAATCTATGCTCTTTGTGTTCCAGAACAAACGCCTTAGATGGTAAAAAAAATGCAACCTGGGATTCAACTGAATCATTTAAGGTTTTTGAGGCTTCCACTGAAGCCTAATGAGGGTTTAACACACTCCCCCCCCCACCCATGCACTCGGGGGCTTTGCAGTCTAGAAATTCTACCTCCAACGCTTCCAATGCACAAAGAAAATTGTACATATATAAATTCGTGGAATAGATTAGTGATTGAGGGAAATGTATGCACTCGATGGCGAGGGCCTCTACTCGGACCTCTTAGTAGTAACCATCAAAGATTGGTTAGTACCAAGAGATTGGTTAGTACCAAGAGATTGGTTAGTACCAAGAGATTGGTTAGTACCAAGAGATTGGTTAGTACCAAGAAATTTGTTATTACTAAACAAAAATGGGGCCAGAAGAGGATACTGACGCTTCCTGAGGCAGACGCAGACGGTGGTGAGGGTGAGGAGGAGCGCCAGACCCGACACGGCTCCCGGCACCACCACCCGCGGGTCCCGCCACACCGGACCGCTGGAGGCCTGGCTGCCCCACACGCCCCCGCCCGCGCCCGCACCCGCGCCTCCTGGGGGGGGGGGGGAGAGGGAGCCGTGTAAGACGCTGACTGCTGCTGGACACTCGTGCTGGCGTAACTATCAACAGTTGCGTGTTAATGGGTGTGGTGAGAGTGGGCGTACCTGTGTGGGCATAGGCGGGCGTGGTGACGGTGTACTGGGCGGGCGTGGCTCCAGCAGAGTTGTGGGCGGTGACTCTCAGCTGGTAACGGCCGCCCGCCTCCAGGCCGCCCACAGCGAAGGTTCGGCTGGGCGGCACCTCACTCCCCACTGCCGGAAACACCAGTGTAAACATTATACATTGTTTACATTGGCATCATTTACATTGTTTACATTGGCTTCGTCAATTACATTGATAACCCCAAGGTAAACACGAGTTTACATTGGGTTTATTTAGGTTTACATTGAGTTTACACAAGAGTTTACAGTGAGTTTATACAGGATTTACACAGAACTGCATTAGCAAATTTATTCACGAAAAAAGTTCAAGAATCGACTTCAAGACTACGATCACTAACACCTGTGGGCCAGGAGCCTCTCACTTGTGGGGGCCAGGAGCTTCCCTGTGGGGCCAAGAGGCTCACCTATGGTCCAGGAGCCTCACGCGGGGTCCAGGAGCCTCACCTGTGGTCCAGTGGGCGGTGATGTCCCGGCGGTACTGGACGCTGAAGTGGGTGATGGGGCAGCCGCCGTCGCCCCACTGGGCCAGGTACAGCGTCGCCTGCGAGCTGTTGGTCGTCACGAACTGGAACTGTGGCGGCGCCTCTGGAGGACGACCTTTGGTGCGGGCCGCTTCCGTCGACGACACCGAACTCGTGCCTGTAGACGACCGTATACCCGTCCATAACCCGTCTACCACCATATACTCAGCCAAGACCCGTCTATCACCATATACCCTCCATAACCCGTCTATCATCATATGCCCCGTCCATAACTAATCTACCATTTACTGTGGATAGCCAAGTATCCCCGTCCGTAACCCATCAGCACTTACCATGAGTCTACCACCTACCATGAGTCTACCACCTATCATGAGTCTACCACCTACCATGAGTCTACCACCTACCATGAGTCTACCACCTACCATGAGTCTACCACCTACCATGAGTCTACCACCTACCATGAGTCTACCATCTACTACTGTCTAAACCAATAAATAAAGGGGGATTGATACGTTCAAGAATTATGTTTCAATAGAAGCAATTGTCTACATGATATTAGTAGCCCTGTCACTATTGATTCTTCGTGCTTTAACCGTCTCTCCCTGTCATCTGCCCGCCCCCGTCTCTCACCACCTGCTACCAACTACCTGATTTGATGATGGTTAACGTAAGAAAATGTTGTTAAGACATCAGCCCAATCAATGACAAACTTAAAGTATCTATTAGGATTTTCTTAGGTTAATCTTAGCAACGGAGAGTTGAGGGGGTTTGTAGACATTAACGTTCTTCTGGAGTGGTCATTACGGGATTGAATTGTACAAGTAGACAGGATTGTACATAAGGAAGGAGGAAGACGTCGAACATCCAAGAGGAGGAAGAGATCAGACATCCAAGAGAGGGGAGAAATTAGACAGAAATCAAGAGGAGAAAGAGAGGGGGACATCCAAGAGGAGAGAAGAATTAAGGAACATAAGCAAATAATCTGTCATCAAGGTGGTCGCTAATGTCAGGTGAATATATAGATATGCACGAGCAGAGAGAAAACAAGATGGATCAAGACAAGAGGGTGTTCTTGTGAGGAATCCCTACGACTTGGTTTACTTATAATGAGAAGTATCAAGGAAGATGACAAGAATGGGTTCTGCAATATGACCCGAGGGGATTCATGATAAGGACTGGCCTACAAAACATGGCTGCAATTAGTCCTTTCTGTCATCTTCGGAAAGACATAGCTACTTTTGGAGAACTTATAACACCTGGCGACAAAAAGCATTCCAGAAGTAAATCGACTCTCGTACCAGGAACAGTCGAGGGACTAAAGGCTAACACAAACAAGGAACAACTGTTTCAAACTCAGGAAGCCACAATGCAGGACTGGAAGCCGGGGGATGCGTTTTCACCCACAGGGTTATAAACCTATGAAACCGCCTTCTCGCCGAAGTCGAAAATGCCAAAAATTTAAAATCCAGCTGAAAAAAATCATCAGAGCAAATGAAGGCAGTGGGAAGGGGGAGGGACCTTCGACAAACTGAAGGCTTCCTATCCTCATCAATGCTACTAGATTGTTAGTATCCATCTTGTAAATTCAGGAAAATGCCGTCTGTACATGCTTGTAGCCAGACTGTTTAGTCCCTCGTGAACATCTGCCGTTTTTTGTGATGCTCGCCGTGGTGCAGGGAGTATTCTAGGCTCACAAGTTGAAGGGGGTCTCACGCAGAATTGAAAACGCCGTAGTGCGTAATTAATAGATATTTTAGAAGATTCGAAAACAATTTAATTTCGGAAATTTATGGGTATTTACCAGCGTTTCCTTCGCCATACTACTCCTTGTTTGGATACGATCAAAACATATCCAGTTGGAGTCCTGATCAACACGACCAAGAGGATATCCGTGGAACGCAAGAACAAGGTTATCGTATTAAATATAATAATGCAATATTTATCTGTGCTCATAATATTTGGCCTTTTTTAAAGCATTATGTAAAATGCTTTCATGTATCATAACAAAAACAATTGGTCATGATGACTTCACTCGATAATTCCTGATGTCGAAGACTCTTAAGCTTGTCGAGGTCTTCCTAAGTCAACTGCTGATCGCAGGCCTCAACCCGCCACAAATGCCCAACTCCAGCGTGCCTATTAAGCGCTCGACAAACAGGTGCCTCAGATAAAAAGGAAACCCCAGGGAATGGAACCTGGAATCTTATATTGTGAGTTAATGACGTATAGACCAATACAACACCCATTCCATCGCAATTCATTCAATATTAGGGTAGAGGACGATCACCCGCTCCTGCCCTCGGGTTCTGTGCCCCCGCCTGGTCTCTCAGAGAACCTCAACGCTGGCTCCACATCTAAAAAGAGCCTCAACCACCCTCTAGTGTTGTAGAGGCTACGGTAGGTACTGTTTCACTAAGAGATCACCAAGCACGTTGAGTGATTGGTGATCTCCGAGTCGTAGGTGCTGTAGTACGACCAGATATAGATACAGCCCCAGCTGGCTGCTGGAGGGACACGGGCACGAGAGCTCTGGAGGCCAAGAACTCAGGAGAGCAAGAGCTTCAGCGTGGTAGAAGACAAGGGGAAGAAGAGGCCGAGGGGAAGAAGAGGTCGAGGGGAAGAAGAGAGGGGCAGGTGGTGTACTGACCAATGTGGTTGTGGGCGGTGAGGTAGAAGTGGTGTAGCGTCCCACAGCGGAGATCTCTGGCTGTGTAGGACCGCTGCTCCCCGTCCACCGCTGCTCGAACCCACTCCCCGCCAGCAGACCTGTCCGGTACACACACACGTTAAACCCTCTGCTGACACTATGATGGCCTTACTGACACAATGCTGGCACTGTGATGGCCTTACTGACACTATGATGGCCTTACTGACACAATGCTGGCACTGTGATGGCCTTACTGACACTATGATGGCCTTACTGACACAATGCTGGCACTGTGATGGCCTTACTGACACTATGATGGCCTTACTGACACAATGCTGGCACTGTGATGGCCTTACTGACACTATGCTGACACTATGATGGCCTTACTGACACAATGCTGGCACTGTGATGGCCTTACTGACACAATGCTGACACTATGATGGCCTTACTGACACAATGCTGGCACTGTGATGGCCTTACTGACACAATGCTGACACTATGATGGCCTTACTGACACTATGCTGACACTATGATGGCCTTACTGACACAATGCTGGCACTATGATGGCTTTACTGACACTATGCTGACACTATGATGGCCTTACTGACACTATGCTGCCACTGTACTGGCACTCAAGATTATACTGTCAATGTACTGGCACCATCCAGCATTACAACACAGCGCCACCATAAACAACTTAATATGTCAACACTGGGCTCACTCATCACAATGCCCCAAACACAAGGATCAGTTCAGTGCACGAACTTCGTACTGTTGTCGAAGCTGGCGACTGTCTGGCGGACGGCAGCGGGGAAGGGAGGACTTGCCTGTAGTGGAGGGTGGCTCCCTGGAGGGCGGCGCCCCCGTTGTCCTCAACACTCCACTGGACCCTGATGGAGGAGGACGTGGTCTCCGTGACGTGCAGTGACGGCGCTGACGGAGGCACTGTCGGGGAGAGAGGACACAAGGTAGTCACATCATAGGTTCACTCCCCACCAGCAGTCGTGATCCAGCGGGAAATAGCACCTAGGACACTGGCCTAGAGTTCTAGTGTGGACGAGAATGTAGATCATTGGTCTAGAAGACCGGTACTTCGGGCACCTCCGCATGGGGCCTAAAGCTCAAGGCACCAACCTAATGTGGCCGATCACCCAGAGAATTGTCTGACGTGAACCCAGAACATTGTCGCAGTAAGTGGGAATTAACTAATACCCAGGAAAGTTTTATGCTGATGAAATGCAGGTTTATTCTGACCCAACATGGGACCACACTGACCCAACATGGGACCACACTGACCCAACATGGGACCACACTGACCCAACATGGGACCACACTGATCCAACATGGGACCACACTGATCCAACATGGGACCACACTGATCCAACATGGGACAACTCCGACCCACCCCAGGGTTACCCTGACCCACCCCAGGGATACACTGAGCTACACTGACCTAGGACGGTGAGGTTGTAGGTGACGGTGTCGCTGCCGTGGTGGTTGGTGGCGGTGCAGGTGTAGCGGCCGCTGTCAGCTCGCTGGACGTCAGCCAGGGTCAGCGTCCCGTCAGGCTGTACCCGGAACCTGTCAGGATACACGAGTTGTACACAAGGTCACCACCTGTATACAAAGTCACCACCTGTACACCACACTACGTGCCTAAGGTCACCACCTGTACACAAGGTTTAATGACAAAATTAATTACAATTTTGCCTAATCGGAGCAATTCAGTTACATCTTTTTACAGTGAGGATAAGGCTATATTATCGTAGAGGGTAAGTAAATTTTCGTAAGAGCCTCGAGTGTGAAGTATACTCCTGTTTGGGGGGTTGAGAGATGGTGTATTTCAGGGCGTGAGGAAGACACCTGGATTAACCTCTTTTGGTGGGTGGGGGGTCTGGGAATGGACCCCCTATCGTAGAAAAAGGGGAAGGGGTGGGGGGATGGTCCATTATGGGGGACTCACCTGTCGTGGGGGTCCGGTATGGGAGTCTTCTGGTGGGTCCAGGTTAGTGTGGGCTCCGGTACGCCCACGGCTCCACACGCCAGACTCACGTCCTCCTTCCACGCCGCCGTCACGTTCCCGCCCACCGCCCACACGCCCGCGGGCACTGTTGACGGCACAGGGGATGACGGTTTAAGTGGCAAAGTGAGTTCCCCGCCCTCACGCCCACAAAGGCTGCTAGGGGCAGAGTGGGCGGCAACAGTGGACAAATTGTGAAACAGTTCGCGTCCTCGCTCACTAATTTTGGATTCTTTGGGCCTAGCAAGTGCCCCAAAATCCAGTAACAATATCTAGACATTCTGCCATCCGAAATACATTAATTTTGAGCTAAATTATATAGGAGAGGAGTCCTGTAATTCCTGTTTACCTAGCTGTACTAAAGAAGGTTGACCTTCAACTCCTAGACCCTGCCTCTCGTTCTTCAATCAACCGGTCAATAAGAGATCTTCAAGAAAAACGATTGGGCTCTGTCATATCTACACTTGAAGATGAACATAATGCCTTCCTCAATTTGTTATCGCATTCCAGTAATTCATAACTCTGACAAAGATATTATTTTCTTGCATTGGTTTTGTGGGTTCATTCTAACAATTAACACCTGTGTCTTCGTGGTTGTATACAACCAATGCTATATAGTCTGCTTCTGTCTAATCTGTTTACCCGAGTATTTTGCATGTAGTGATCATGTTCAGGCCGAGTTGTGTGTTAGTTCCCTAAACCTCTGTATTGTGTTATGTTGTTATTTTTACATATGAATAAATCCGTGTACAAATGTCTGACTTTAGAACTTAAACATAAAAGCTCATTCCATTGTATTCATTCCATGTCCTCCCTCGTTCATGTTTCTCGTGTCCATCTGTCCTCCGTTGTTCATGACCCCCCCCCCCTCCATGTCTTTCCATCCCCCCTTTTTATTCATGTCCCTCTTGTTAATTAACCTGTCCAGGTGTACCTTGTAGTTTCCCCTCACCCCTTTGTACCGTCATCATGTCTTCCCCCCTTTCGGCTCTGTCCTGTCCAGTGGTTTCCCCTTAGTCTCTTCTCATAACACGTGTGTGTGTGTGTGTGTGTGTGTGTGTGTGTGTGTGTGTGTGTGTGTGTGTGTGTGTGTGTGTGTGTGTGTGTGTGTGTGTGTGTGTGTGTGTGTGTGTACACTCACATGTTTGCAGCTGCAGGATCCCGCTTTTCTGTCCGCCGGTCGTCTAATGCAATGATTCACGACCTTATGATATCTAACTTAAGCTTATGAATGGAGTTCCCTTCCACAACCTGCTCCTTCAAGTCAGGTGATTTGCCCACAATTACGCTAAAAGACAACTTTATAACATCTCTGTGGTCTGTCTGTCTGTCTGTCTATACTGACAGACAGTCAGTCAGTATAGACAGCCAGTACTGTCTGTCTGTCTGTCTGTTTCCGCCTATCTCTGTCTGTCTCTCTCTCTTTGACACGAAGATGTGATTTGTATTTTTGTTTATATCTGATATGAGAAATGACAGAGGTACAAGACTGCGCCCTGAGGTAAAGAGATTCTCATTTTGTTTGGACTTACTTGATTTGACTGACTGTTACTCTTTGCAGTCTGTTCGACAGGAAATTGAATGTCCACCGCCCAACCTTACCTGTTATTTCTACTGACTTCACTTAATGGGTTATCACTTTATGGTCACATGTGTGCGTGTCGACGTACCCGTGTGCGTGTCGACGTACCCGTGTGCTTGTCGACGTACCCGTGTGCGTGTCGACGTACCCGTGTGCGTGTCGACGTACCCGTGTGCGTGTCGACGTACCTGTGTGCGTAGGCTTGACCACTGTGACGCTGCTCGACGGACCTTCCCCCATCCTGGTCGACGCTGTCACCCAGACCTGACGGAGGAATCGTGTCACTCACTCCCATGGCCACCCCCATGGCCACCCCCAGGGCCACTCCCAGAGTTACTCCCATGACACTGACCCACATCATAAATTATTTTCAACTACAAAAATTTGAGCAACAAATGTTATATAGTCACAATGTTAGAAACAAAGCTAACAGAAAATAATTCCCTCAAATTGTCCAATTACAATTAATTCAATTAAAATTAAAAAAAAATAATTTATTAATATTAATATTAAGCCTAATTAAAACTAACATAAGTATTTTTTAATTCAAACGCTTTACTTATTTTCGTTGAAATGGGATTATAATATCGCCATGAATCAAAATAAATTATTTAATGTTTTTTAATGTAAAACTTTTCACTTATCGTTTAGAGATAATTGAATTTTTTTTAATGTAAGGAAAGTCATGGAAGGTCAGGTGGAGGTACTGACCTGGTGTGTGGTGTGAGGCAGGTCATGAAGGGTGAGGTGGGTGAGGTGGGGCTCCACACGCCGGCTGTGGGGGCCGCCCCGCCCACCAGCCGGCTCCCAGTGCACAGTGTAGCGGCTGATACGCCCATGTGGGCGTGTGGGCGGCGCCCACGAGACCACGGCCGCCCTTGGACCCGACACCACCGCCTTCACGCGGGCCGGCGCCTCTGGCACTGTGAACAACAACGGAATGTACAGAGTGAATATTATTGGCTCCAGGCACCTTTAGGTAGAGGCACTCGACCCTCTGACCTGTAGGTAGAGGCACTCGACCCCCTGACCTGTAGGTAGAGGCACTCGACCCCCTGACCTGTAGGTAGAGGCACTCGACCCCCTGACCTGTAGGTAGAGGCACTCGACCCTCTGACCTGTAGGTAGAGGCACTCGACCCCCTGACCTGTAGGTAGAGGCACTCGACCCCCTGACCTGTAGGTAGAGGCACTCGACCCCCTGACCTGTAGGTAGAGGCACTCGACCCTCTAACCTGTAGGTAGAGGCACTCGACCCTCTGACCTGTAGGTAGAGGCACTCGACCCCCTGACCTGTAGGTAGAGGCACTCGACCCTCTAACCTGTAGGTAGAGGCACTCGACCCCCTGACCTGTAGGTAGAGGCACTCGACCCTCTGACCTGTAGGTAGAGGCACTCGACCCTCTGACCTGTAGGTAGAGGCACTCGACCCTCTGACCTGTAGGTAGAGGCACTCGACCCTCTGACCTGTAGGTAGAGGCACTCAAACTACTGGAAATATTGTCAAACTTTCTCAGCGATAATTAGGAACATTTTGGGTAATATTGAACACCAATATTGGTACTGACAGTCCTTGGCCGAGGGCGAGCTTACCGTCCTGGCCGAGGGCGAGCTTACCGTCGTGGCCGAGGGCGAGCTTACCGTCCTGGCCGAGGGCGAGCTTACCGTCCTGGCCGAGGGCGAGCTTACCGTCCTGGCCGAGGGCGAGCTTACCGTCCTGGCCGAGGGCGAGCTTACCGTCGTGGCCGAGGGCGAGCTTACCGTCCTGGCCGAGGGCGAGCTTACCGTCGTGGCCGAGGGCGAGCTTACCGTCCTGGCCGAGGGCGAGCTTACCGTCCTGGCCGAGGGCGAGCTTACCGTCCTGGTCGGTGGTACAGACGATGGCGTGGGACTGGATGCCTTCGCCTGCCCTGGTGGCGGCGGCGACGGTGAGGGAGTAGTTGGTCCAGGGGGCGAGTCCCCCCAGGGTGGCCCTCTGGCCCTCCGACACCACGCTGCCACTCCGGCCTCCACCTGTGGCACACATGACACCTCGTCAAGCGACCTACCAACACCTTTAAGGACAACAGTCCCGCTAACATAAGACATTATCAACAATATGCTTCAACACCTTGAGACGCCTCAACCAAGTGACTCTCCCACTTATGACCAGGTATAAGGAAGGGTAATAAAGGAATGAGCGGAGGAGCTCAGTATGACCCAACGAGCTTAGTCAACGGAACTCACCGTGGGAGGAAGGGGAGGCAGGGGACTCACCGTGGGAGGAAGGGGAGGCAGGGGACTCACCGTGGGGGGAAGGGGAGGCAGGGGACTCACCGTGGGGGGAAGGGGAGGCAGGGGACTCACCGTGGGGGGAAGGGGAGGCAGGGGACTCACCGTGGGGGGAAGGGGAGGCAGGGGACTCACCGTGGGGGGAAGGGGAGGCAGGGGACTCACCGTGGGAGGAAGGGGAGGCAAGGGACTCACCGTGGGGGGAGGCAGGGGACTCACCGTGGGAGGAAGGGGAGGCAGGGGACTCACTGTGGGGGGAAGGGGAGGCAGGGGACTCACCGTGGGGGGAAGGGGAGGCAGGGGACTCACCGTGGGGGGAAGGGGAGGCAGGGGACTCACCGTGGGGGGAAGGGGAGGCAGGGGACTCACCGTGGGGGGAAGGGGAGGCAGGGGACTCACCGTGGGGGGAAGGGGAGGCAGGGAACTCACCGTGGGGGGAAGGGGAGGTAGGGGACTCACCGTGGGGGGAAGGGGAGGCAGGGGACTCACCGTGGGGGGAAGGGGAGGCAGGGGACTCACCGTGGGGGGAAGGGGAGGCAGGGAACTCACCGTGGGAGGAAGGGGAGGCAGGGGACTCACCGTGGGGGGAAGGGGAGGCAGGGGACTCACCGTGGGGGAAGGGGAGGCAAGGGACTCACCGTGGGGGGAGACGTGAACGTAATAAACACGGTAGTTGATGACGACACCGTTCCTGTGACGTGGGGGGGGCGGCGCCCACGTCACCACCACACTTGATGACGTCACACTCTCACACGTCACGTGACCAGGCGGCGAACTCGGCTCTGTACGAACCACACAAAAACTAAAAATTTGCGGCTGGTGACAATTTAAGGTTAGCGACCAATACCAATAATAATTTATAATAAGCTTTAGGAAACGGATTTAAAGAGCACGAACGTGTCCACTTAAGATAATAATAATCATACACAGCGTCGGGGACAGGAAGTGTATATGTGTGTGTATGTATATATATATATATATATTGGAGGAAAGGTTCCTACATCTTTGTGTACTATCAATGTTACGTTAAAACAAAAATCCTGTAACATTGTAGAAAATTAAATACTAAACAGCACAAAAAAAGAAAAAGGTTTTTAAAGAAAAAAATAGTTATTTTTTCAGAAAAAAAATGTAAGCGGACATATTAATTTGTAATATTTTGTGAACATTTCGTAATGATATATAGGCCGGGTGGGCGGTCTGAACACAGCAACAGTGGGACCCACTTCTCTCCCCTCTTAGACGTTCCAATAATGAGATTCCCCTCTAATATAATAATTTAAAGCATCTGAATCATATATCCCATATCTGAATTCTGTCAACAAATCATAAATAATACAAAAAATGCAAACAAACACAAATATAATCTTAAACCGTCTATCGACGTTTATAGCAGTCTAAGGGTTATTGCAATTTTTTTTCCAACAGCCTGCCCGCTGCCCCCCATAATACACTAGATCTTGTGGACTGACCGTTCACACAATCCACCCCCCCCCCCATCCCAACAGCCACTCCACAAACCTTTATTCCCTGCCTATCCATGTAGCCTACAGCATCCACACAGCCTGCACCACAGCATCCACACAGCCTGCACCACAGCATCCACACAGCCTGCACCACAGCAGCCACACAGCCTGCACCACAGCAGCCACACAGCCTGCACCACAGCATCCACACAGCCTGCACCACAGCAGCCACACAGCCTGCACCACAGCAGCCACACAGCCTGCACCACAGCAGCCACACAGCCTGCACAACAGCAGCCACACAGCCTGCACCACAGCAGCCACACAGCCTGCACCACACAGCCTGCACCACAGCAGCCACACAGCCTGCACCACACAGCCTGCACCACAGCAGCCACACAGCCTGCACCACACAGCCTGCACCACAGCAGCCACACAGCCTGCACCACACGGCCTATATCCACCTCACGCCCACAACTCACTGTCCTCCAGCGTGGTGGCGAGGGCGGGCGGGGAGGCGGGTCCGGCGCCCTTGGAGTTGAAGGCCTGAAGGACCACGGCGTAGCGGGCGTGCGGGCGGAGGCCGGCCAGGGTGGCGCTGGTCACGCCCACTCCATCCACGCCCACCGTCGTGAAGTTGTACGCCCCGCCCTCACCCTCGCTGTCGGGAGAGGGGAGAGGTGAGCCAGGTGTGAGGGGAGAGGTCTTCAGGTGTGAGGGGAGGTACGAGCTAGGGGTGAAAGCAGGGGTGAATCAGGTGTGAAGGAAGGTCAGGCATGATTGGTGACAAGTCAGGTGTTTTTGATGACAATATGGCCATTGACAATGCACTTCGAAGGCAGCCTGGTCCTCTGAAATCATGTTTACGTCATTTACCAGACAAATAGGAAACCATGAACAAAAATTACTCTCAGGTCAACACTCGTCAAACAGGGCAAGAGTGGAAAATGAGTTCTGTAACGTATAGGTTACAGAGGCTGAGGTCTGTAAACAATTCAAGCAAATTAGTTTGTTCTTATCCCTTAAGCTGCTGAAATTAGTTGGACTTCCCCATATGGTTAAGCCTGATCCTTCACCCAGCAGTAACAGAGATGACAGAGCACCCGCTCTGTCATCATTACCATGGGAGAGATATTTCAGGTCTTAATTTATGCAAAATGTGAGATATATCGAGCCATACATATCATTGGATAGGACATAATTGATTTTAATTAATATCCTAAGGAATAATAATTATTATTATTATTATTCATAATAATAATTACTATGAGAGATGGGCGCCGTGTCACGATTACCGTGGAAGAGGGGCTCACCTGGCGTCCTTGAAGCCCAGATAGTAGCCGAGGACGTCGCCATGGGTGAGGTTGTGGGGTGGGGGGTCCCAGGACACCTGTAGCGCCGTCGACGACACCCCTAACACCTGTTACAAAGAATCATTCACATGTGTTAGCTCCTAAACTAACAACACCCTTTATAATCGAATGTAACATTTTTGTCAGTCTGTGGCAGTGAATGTTATTCCTGGTGTACTTTGTGTGTCAAAACTGTTTGAAAGTGGTTATAAAAGCAGATTAAGAAAGGTTGATTGATGAAGATTAAGCCAAGAGGTGGCCCGTAAGTGGTATAAATTTTTTGAAGTGAATATGATCTTTGGTCGTGACAGATTAAGCAGATTTAACCCGTCACTAAAGCTCACTCAACCTAAGAAAGGCAATGGGGTCAGACAAGGTCAGTCTAAGACTTAACACACTTGAGTTAGGTCAGCTGTCACCTCCAACTCATGTCTAGTACAAGGAACACAGTTGTTCTTAAGGAAGATGGTGAGCTCTGTACTTGTGAGCAAACAATACACAGATGTATAGAACTGTTCAGGGGGGCGATATATCATCTAGAGATCAGTGCCACTACTATCAATGTGGTCTGATTCTCGAGGCAATAATCTCACACTAGTTCACTTTCTCCATCTCCACCTTACTCCCCAAATATTCCTCTCTCCAAGGCAGAAAACAAATCTCGTGAGGGGGAGATACTTTGTAATAAATGAGGGCAGAGGGGAGGGATGGTGAGAGAGAGATTTACTAACAATAACGTTCTGGGGGCTGGCTGACGGGGGCTCCTCCTGCGTGCTGACACGTAGAGGGGCTGACGGCTGACTACGCCCCACACGATTCTCAGCCACCAGCGTCAGGGTGTAGGTTGTGGCGGGCAGGAGACCCTCCAGCCGCACCTTCTGCTGCTCCCCCTCCACCGTCACCTCTCGAGGACCACCTGCATCAAGGAAAAAATGTTAGTAGTAGAAAAAAATCCTTTAAAATATACACACCACACATACGCACACACCTATTCACCTACCAGGGGACTGCTGGGCGTCGAAGGTGACGAGGTAGGCGGTGATGGGGGCGTTGGAGTCCTGGGGGGGCGTCCAGGTGAGTGTGAGGTGACGTGACCCCTCCTCCACCACCGTCACTCCAGAGGGGGGGTCAGGCACGTCTGAGGAGGGGGGAAAAAGAGGCACTATAACCAAGCACTCAGACAAGATAACTTCTATGCTTATACGGGTATAAGTATTATACTGTGATCTTTACTGTGACCTTAGGACCTGTAAGAATATTAAGACCTTTTAGAAATATTAAGACCTGCAAGAATATTTGACCTGCAACAACATAACATTATAACCTGTAAGAAATATTAGGACCAGCAGGAACATTAACTGTAAGACTATTAACACCTGTAAGAACATATTAGGACGTGGGAGCCACAATAACAATCAATTGGGAAGTTTTTTTTTATATATATTTACATGCATTTATTATGTACATGACACATAAATACAATAAAAACAAAAGACAAAGAAACAGACCACTAACAAAAGCACAAAGTAACAGAACAAGAAGCCCCAAACCAAACCCAACACAAACACATGAATAACAAACAAAGACATAAGTATATAGCAACAAATACACACAGAAAGATAATACACGAGGCAGTTCTAAGTGTTCGTTGGAATAAGGTCCTTGCCGGGCACTGTGCTGGGATGCTTGACGGTTCCCGCACCCTGACGATAGTCAGGGTGCGGGAAGTGTAGTGTCCTGAAGTGTAGTGTCCTGTCTTCGGTGTCCGTGTTGGGTTACACGCTCCGCTGCCTGTATCGGGGGCAACCGCGCACCTGTTATCGGTGTGGTCACGAGGGTCATCTGGCTGCAGCGTGCGACGTGGGAGAAACTGGTTGGGTGCATATTTTTCGTGCGGAGGATTTTCCACCCCTGTTGCATTTCGACGGTTCTGAGGACGGAGTGGGTACTGTTCCTGAGGCGCCCGATTGCCTGTCTGCTGCTCCGCCTGTTGAGGCAGGTTCTATGGCTTGTGGGACGCGTCTGATGCCTACCGGGGGTCCCAGGGATTGTTGAGGCGGTGTGTGTGTGGGTGTCGGGCCATCGCCTGCACTGCGTGTGGTGGGGGATGTCCCACTGGAGGTCCATGTCCTGCCCCCGCCGGTGAATGTAGTCCCGGCTCCCGGGGGTGCAGGTTCTTCTGTTTTGGAGGGGTGCATCGGCCGGGGTAGGTGCCTGCCATGCCTGTGTGTCTCGACGACTGTCGTTCTGATGCTTTCATCCCATTGCAGAAGCGTGCGCGCCAGTGTTCCGAGTCAGTTTCCCTGGATGACGTGGAGAGTGTGAGCGATGTGGCTTCTGTGGATTCTTTGGACGGTGTGGATGTGGACCAAGTGGATGCGGTGATGGTGCCCGTGCCTGCGGTGGGGCTTGGTGTGGTTTGGTCTGTCTCGAAGCACTCGAGGCGGGCTCAGAGTGTGTCTCCCTTTAGTCGTGTGCCTTGGGAGGAGGTGGGGGGAGTATAGTGCTCCGGCGCCCCCCGCCATAGGTGACGGGGCTGTGAGGGGCTCCGAGTTGCTCCCTGTGCCTCCTGCTCTTGGTTCATGGGCTCCTGTGCCCAGTGGCGGGCTCGATGCCACGCCTGCGTCCCCTGCGGTTCTCCCTCCTTCGTTGTCCCAGTCTGGGGGATCCTTGTGACCCATGAGGGTCAGGTGTTGGGCCCTTCTTGGGATACCCGGGCGCTTCCGATCCCATGGTGCTCTTCCACTATCTGGGTGCCGCGGGTGAAGGAGTTTCTTTATGAGACGCTGGCCAAGATGTCTCTGCTGCAGGCGCCGCCTGGTGGCCGGGTAAACACTGACACGTTGCTGATTTGGGAAGCGTACTGCTTACGCTTTCCGATACGTTAGTTCCAGGAAAAATATTAGTAGCCGTCATGCGCTCAACGTACCGCCCTCCAGAGCGGCACGTCTCCCTCTAACGTCCACCTCTGTTTTCGTCGCCGCTCCTCTATTTACAGCTCCTCGCGACCAACACTTTTGATCCTATCATTCTCAACATTCACGCGTCTCCTAACATCTTTACTGGTCATAGGGAGGACGAACCTTTCATGCAAACTGCACCTACTTTCAAGATGAAAGTACATGGTACAGTATCTACGTCACCGTAGATACTGTACCATGCACGATGAGCACCGTAAACACAGTACCATGCACGATGAGCACCGTGGACACTGTACCTTGGACTAGGAGGTGGAAGTCGGCGGTGAGGACGCCGTGGGTGTTGGTGGCGGTACACACATAGGTCCCGGAGTCACTGAGGTGGGACGACCTGACCACCAGTTCCGACACCTGGCCCGTCTCCACCTGCCGCTCCGACACCTCGTACCTGTGGGGGTACCTGGTGGGTTAGTACCTGGTACCTGTGGGGGTACCTGGTGGGTTAGTACCTGGTACCTGTGGGGGGAAGGGGTACCTGGTGGGTTAGTATCTAATGCCTGTGGGGTACCTGGTAGGTTAGTACCTTGTACATGTTGGACACCTGACCAGCTACGACAATACTAGTAATAGTATTGTACAATACTAGTACTCGCCTAGTACTACCAGCTATTTCTTCCATATTTATACATATATCAACATATGTATCCTCCTTTGTGTACATTCTACGCGAGTCACATCATACTAAGTCTTTGCTACACTTTTTCTCAATGTTTGTTACCACACCAAAATTAGATTAATTTCCGTGTGATGTGTCGCGTTCAGTAAAATATATATATATTTTTTTTATTTTTTTTTTTACATGCAAGCATGCTTATAAGTACAATAAAAGGAAACAGTTACATCATAAAACAACAAAAAGACAAAGCACAAACGGGCAAAACTAAGGAACAAAAGTACTAAACACAATAACGCCGGCCGGAAGAGCCCATCACAAAACAACAATAATTACACACAGAATACAATAATTAAGTGAAACACAGCAGAATACAAAACAGAAATAACACACCAAAACCTGAAACATACAGAACAAGGCTACCAGCACTGCAAACACACACGGAGAGGCACCAACATAAAAACAAAAAAGTAAAAAATAAATAACTAACAATACAACAACATAATTATACAATAAACAAACGGAAAAGCTCAACGGCAAAACTCGACAAAAAGCATAAATCCAGACCAGGTCACGCCAACAGCCTGAAGGGCACTCAACACCACACAAACAAGCGCACAAACAGCATCATACAACCATAGAACCACAAAGCATAACATAAGAACATGACACCCACAACCAGACACACACAAACGAAACCCCGGACCGCACAGGAACCGGACACATACACACAAGCCACACAAAAAAAAACCACAACCACAAACCGGACCATGCAGGAACCGGGAAACAAACCCGCCCCACCCACTCACACACACCCCACACCCATGCACACTAATGGAAACAACCCACAACACACAAAGGAATCACGAGTGAGGAACACATTCCTCAAAGACAAGACCATATGTCTCCGCAGCCCAGGGATACCGTCGCTTGTAGGCCTCCCAAATCATATATTCCCTGTCGGTAGGGGGACAATCCCCCTGCCGCCGCGGGCCCTTCATAAACTCGGGAACCACCAGATCAGGTGGAAACGGCCACTCCTTAAGCTCACTGACGCAAGTCGCATAACGAGGCTGGGGAGCGCAACCCACGTCCTTCGAGGTAGCAGACGACACCGCTGAAGCGTACGAGGGCTGCCGGGACGGCCGCGTCGCCGTACGCACAGGAGCAGGGGACAATCGACGAGATGGCAACTCCACCGAGACCGCAGGAGACACTGAAGAGACGGCCGGAGACGGAAGAGGCGTCGAGACCGCAGCCGATGAAACGGGGACCGAGGAAGGGGTTTACAGAACCCCCAGAACGAGCAGTCTTTTTCAACACCATCACCAGGCCACCCCGCTCACCACGAACCTCGGCAGGGGGAACCACCTCCCATGAAGAACCGGAGCCATCCGATGCAGGCGACGCACCCGAAGCAGGAACCTCAGTCACCATATCTGCAGTGGAGGCCGAAACACTGGCACGGGCATCCTCAGGCAAATGCACCTCCGCCGTCACCGTAGTACGCAACATAACCGGAGCCACCCCTCCGTCGCCGGCAGATTCACAAGCAACGAAGTCGCCAACATCTGTCCATGCTGAAGACGAACGCCGAGAACGCTTAGGCTCGGGCCGCACATCATCCGACCCGGAGGCAGACTCCGAGACACGCGCAACACAAGCAGGGCGAACCGATGCACGTCGCAGAACGGCAGCATCCTCAACCACATGGGGCACCAGGCCAGGCACAGGAGGAAGCGCCGGATCCACCCCATCACCCAGCATAGCCGGAACAGACGGCGAGGGTGCAGGGACAGGGTTAGACGCAGAAGAGGACGAACTGGAAGACGGGGGAATCGAGCAGCAGGCAGTCTGAAGAACCCCAGGGACACAAGTCGGAGCAGGACGATCACCCTGCGACGCCACCACCTCTGTAGGAGAGGCGACCACAACAGGGGGTGCACCAGGTGGCGCAACAGGCGACACAGGGGGCACATCCGGGGCTGAAGAGACGGCCACATCCACTGAATCCTACTCCACAGGAAGCGGCGGAAAATCCACCTCACTGAAGAGGTTCATGGGTGCAACGGCAGGCGCAAAACAGTCAGCAGCCTGATGGCCCAAGAGGCCACAACGATAACACGTCCAAGGCTAGCGGGCGTAAAATACCCGAACGTTGTAGCCCATAAGCCGCACAGAGGACGGAATATCTTCCCGGAGCCTCATGCCCAGGGTGCGAATGTTGGTCCTCACACCCTTAAGTGGACTGGAAGACACCACGTTCACCCTCACACTAATCACTGCGCCATACCGGCCGAAGTACTGCCGTAGCAGACTCTCTGGAAACTCCAACGGAGCCCCATGCACACTGACGTACGTGAGGGCACCACTCCTATCAGATAGTGACACAGTGCCCGCACCATCCGGCAGGGGAAATGTCCGCCGCTCGTAACGACGGAGAAACTCGCGATATGCCAATTCCTCAGTAAGGCATTTGTTGTTGACCCGGCGAGGAGTGAGGACCTGGTGTCGCTGCTGACGTGGCTTGTGTACCGTGTTATTGCTGAGGGGCCCTTGGGGCCGTGACGGTCTGCGATCATGGGGGAGCCTGTGCCCCGTGTCTCCAGGCAGGCCTCCATTGGCCTGGAGTTTTCTGGGATTGCTTCGTACCACGCTGTGGAGGTGGTAATGATTGATATGTTTCGTGTCCCAGTGGAGTCTGTATGTGGTGTGCAGCTGCTCGCCGGCCGGCGGGCGATAGTCAAGTTCAACTCTCCGGCGATTTATCAAGATATCGTCACGCGCTATGATGGGCGCTCTTTCGATCTTCCTGGGGATGGTGGGTTGGTAACCCTATCCGACCGTTGTGGAGCCACGACGTATGTGGCTGTGCATGGGATGCCTTTTGAGTTCCCTGAGGATCTTCTACGTAGGTACTTTGCCCGGTTTGGGCGGGTTCTACATGTGAGGATGAATGCTGTCCCTACTGGGAGATGGAAGGGGGTTCCGTGTGGGACCCGCACTCTTGCCATGCGCCTCCGGGGTTCTGTGCCGTCCTCCATCATGCTGTTAGGGTTCCTGATTCGTGTTTTTCACGCAGGACAACCTCGGACTTGTTTCCGGTGCGGCCTACCGGGTCACCTGGCCGCCGGGTCACCCCTGTCAACCTTTTCCAGGAGGAGGATTTTCCCCCGCTGTCGGCTCCGGACCTGTCTCCCCGTGATGGTCAGGATGTTGCTTCCCTGCTGGTTTCGACCCCGGTGTTGGATGGTAGTGTGGATGTTGACGTAGGGGTTGTGGCGGCCTCGCCCCCGTCACCGGCTTCCCCGCCTTCGACGTCCCTGCCCCTGTCGCCCCTGCCCGCTCCGTCTCATCCGCCCGTGCCTGCTCCGTCCCTACATGTGGCGTCTCCAGTCCCTTTGGATGTTAGCGGCGGGGAGTCTCCTGTGGTGTGTGGTCCAGTGCCCCCGGTCGTGGAGGCTGCGGTTCTCAGGGGCCGGGCCTTGAAAGCGCGTCCATTGGAGTGTTCTACTGTGTTACGGGATGATGGGGGTGATAGCTTGGATGACCGGCAGCCTGTCTCCAAGCGCTCAAGGCGGGTCCGGAGTGTGTCCCCCCTTCGTGGGGTGCCTTGGGTGGAGGCGGAAGAATACGTTGTTCCGACGTCTCCTGTCGTGGTTGGCGATGCTGTGGGGGGCTCTGTGCTGCCTCCGGAATCACCCCCTATACCTACTGCTGATGACTCCCCTCGGTAGGAGGTTGCTCCTGCCGCACGGGACCTCGTCGTGGTCTTACGGAAGGATGTGCGCCGAGGTGCCTCTGCTCATCTGCTTGGTGGAGGGGGCCCGACTCGTCTGTGTCCTCTGTGGGTTCCCCTAGTGTGCAGCCTCGTGTGAAGCCTCGTGAGAGGCCTCGTGAGAAGCCTCGTGCGCCGGTTGGTACGGAGCCCTGTGCGGCGCCCGACGAACCTCCCAGTGCCGATACCAGTGCGAAACCACCTAGTGTGGACCCCCTCCCTGTGCTCGCAGGCGACGGGGGCGTGGTCCCTAAGTCACGGGTTTTGGACCTCGTTTGGGACGACCGGGTGCGTGAGGGCCCGTGGTGCTCGTCGACTATTTGGGTACCGAGGTTGAAGGGGTTTATTTATGGGGTGCCTGATTGGATGCCTCGGCCTTGTGCGTCTCCTGGTAGACAAGTGTCCGAGGACGTCCAGCTGATCTGGGAGGCGTACTGCTTGCGCTTCCCAGCCAAGGAGTTTCCAGACAAGTATCGTTAGCGCCTGTGTTTATTTGGGTACTCTGTTTATTTTCTTGCCGTGTCTGCGGTTCTATGTCTGGTTTGTCTCCGTGTTTGGTTTCGCCCTGTTGGGCGGTGTGTTTGTGTATTTGTTCTGAGTGCACTTTTTTTTGGCTGTGCTGTGTGTGTGTTGTGTTCTGTTGCTTGTGTTGGTTCTAGGGCTGTTTGTGTGTGTGTTTGTTTGCCGGTTCCTGCGTGTTCCAGTTATGAACTTCCTGTCTGTCTTGGCTTGTAGTATTGCTTGTGTGGCCTTTCAGGCTGGCTTGTTACTAGATTTGTATTATTTTGTACCATGTCATTCTGAGTCTTTTTTTTGTTTTCTGTTGTACGCTTGTTTTTTTTTGTTTTATGTTTTCTTTCTGTTGTTCTCATGTTTCTTTGTGCTTTATGGATCACTGCTTGTACTGTTTTGACTAGCTGTTTTTATGTGTAGTTCATGTACTTTCCGATGTATTTTTTTTTGTTCTTTGTTTTCCCTTTTCTGTTATGTTGCTCTGTGTTATTTTATGTCTTTCAATGTTCTTTGTAATTCTATGCTTTACTGTTTATATGGTTGCATGTACGCTGTTTTACTTTGTTTTAACAATAAAAAGAAAAAAAAAATATTCCTCAGTAAACTTCAATATCGCTCGACGAGCCGTCACCAGCTCGACACCATAAATGTCGATCACAGGGACATGAAGCACCTCACACACCAGCACTATCTCTGGGTACCCAGCCAGGCCGGAAAATTCGAGGCCCACAGACTGAGCCCGCAGTATAGGGGGGAGGGGGACCCCCATCGTTAACTCCGCGTCAGCACAGGCAGGCAGAGACACACCCGCCCTCAACCGGCCAAATTGGTAAACACCACCAACAGCCGGAGCGCCGATTCACCACGTCCTTGCCCTACCGAAGCTAGGGCTAGCCGTAAAATATATTTGTAGAAATACTAAGTTTGTACATTAATATAAAATGCTTCTATAATCTTGTTGTATTCTGCTTGTTTTTACATTAAATGCCTGTAAAGCGCTTTACATACTCGTGGCTTTATAAAATATGAATGTCATGTTAACAACTATTCAACCACTGTTTCGTGTTTTGGATATTATAAATAAAATTATTATTATTAGTATTATTTTTAAACTCAGCCTCTAGAAGTCAATGAAGAAACTAAGTTATTGTGAACAAAATGTTTATAACAGAATATTAGGAGAGTTAATTACAGCTTGAGGAAAAGGGATAACTGACAGGTACAAAGATAGAGGAAATGGAGGAATCAATTGCATTAGAAGTTAAGGGGCGGCGCCCCTGACTTACCTAGGGATGGGGGTCATGGGGGCGGCGCCCCAGACTTACCTAGGGATGGGGGGCAGGGGGGCGGCGCCCCTGGTCCAGGTGAGGGCCAGGGGAGCGTCACCATGCGCCTCACAGGTGAGAGTGGCGGTGCCTCCCACCTCCACCTGCTGCCGCTGGCTCCTCACCCCGAACCACGGAGGCTCTGACACACACACAAACAGCCTGTTAGTGTTGGTACTCGGCACACACATCCAATGACACACCCAGGTTGTTAGTGCTTGTGTTAAACACACACAACCAAACCATATTTTTACACATAACTTAATGTTCAGACTGCCACAAGATATCAAGATAATTCTGACATTACTCACGATAACGGCCGTTATTGGCAACGGTTAAGGGGCCGTTACTGTTGACCATGAGGTGAGAGGCGGTAAGGGAGGGTACTGACCGTTGACGCTGAGAGTGATGACCTTGGAGAGTCCGGCGCCGACACCGTTGTTGGCCTCACACAAGTAGCGGCCCTCGTGGCGGTGGTCCGCCCGACTCACCGCCAGGGTCCCGTTCTCCCAGCCGGCCACGCCCCCTTCACCCGTGGCCACGCCCACGAACTCTCCCGACACTGTGGGGATACATGTGTCACTGTTACCCCGGACACTGTGGGGATACATGTGTCACTGTTACCCCGAACACTGTGGGGATACATGTGTCACTGTTACCCTGGACACTAGTGATACATGTGTCACTGTTACCCCGGACACTAGTGATACATGTGTCACTGTTACCCAGGACACTAGTGATACATGTGTCACTGTTACCCCGGATACTGTAGGGATACATGTGTCACTGTTACCCCAGACACTGTGGGGATACATGTGTCACTGTTAAACCGGACACTGTGGTGATACATGTGTCACTGTTACCCCGAACACTGTGGGGATACATGTGTCACTGTTACCCCGGACACTGTGGGGATACATGTGTCACTGTTACCCCGGATACTGTAGGGATACATGTGTCACTGTTACCCCGAACACTGTGGGGATACATGTGTCACTGTTACCCCGGATACTGTAGGGATACATGTGTCACTGTTACCCAGGACACTAGTTATACATGTGTCACTGTTACCCCAGACACTGTGGGGATACATGTGTCACTGTTACCCCATACAATGTGGTGATACATGTGTCACCAGAACATCGTAATGACACTTATACCAATGTTACATGGACACGTACACTCATGTCAATATTGTCAAGACACTGTAGTGACACATGTATCACGCATGACACAGGAATTATGTATAATTCGTCAATTTCCTTGTACAATATTGTGTGTCGTTATATCCTGTCCACCTTGTTCTTGTCTCTTCAAGTGAGACGAGGCCTTAGTCTCGCTATCTTTTGTTGGGTTCTCGCTATCTTTTTCTGGTTCTCGCTATCTTTTTCTGGTTCTTGCTATCTTTTTTTCTAGTTCTTGCTATCTTTTTTTGTCTCGTTCTCGCTATCTTTTTGTCTGGTTCTCGTTATCTTTTTTTATGGTTTTCGCTATATATTTTCGGTTCTCGCTATCTTTTTTTTCTGGTTCTCGCTATCTTTTATCTGTTTTTTGCTATCTTTTTTCAGGTTCTCGTTATCTTTTTCTGGTTCTCGCTATATATTTTCGGGTTCTCACTATCTTTTTTTCTGGTTCTCGATGTCTTTTTCTGGTTCCCGCTATCTTTTTTTCTCGCTATCTTTTTCAGGTTCCGCCTTTTTTGGGTTCTCGCTATCTTTTTTCTAGTTCTCGCTATCTTTTTCTGGTTTTCGTTATTTTTTTTTGTTCTCGCTATCTTTTTTCTTGTAAAATTCCTTTTAGTGTTAGTATGTGTGTGGGCGCGTGCGCGCGCGCGTGTGTGTGTGTGTACTTACCTAATTGTGGTTTCGATGGGTTGAGCTCTGGCTCTTTGGTCCCGCCTCTCAACTGTCAATCAACTGGAAGGAAACTGTGTATGGAGTCAGCCTCCACCACATCACTGCCTAATGCATTCCATCTGTTAACTACTTTGACACTGAAAAAAGTTCTTTCTAACGTCCCTGTGGCTCATTTGGGTACTCAGTCTCCACCTGTGTCCCCTTGTTCGCGTCCCACCAATGTTAAACAGTTTATCCTAATCTACCCTAGTCAATTCCTCTGAGAATTTTGTAGGTAATTATTATGTCTGCCCTTCCTCATCCAGTGCCATGAGGTTCTGTTCCAGTAATCTTTCCTCATAGCTTATTCCTCTCAGCTCGGGGACCAGCCTGGTGGCATACCTCTGAACCTTTTCTAACTTTGTTTTGTGTTTGACTAGATGTAGACTCCACGCTGGAGCTGCATATTCCAGTATTGGTCTGACATATGTGGTACACAAGGTTCTAAATGACTCCTTACCCAAGTTTCTGAAGGCAGTTCTTATGAGCGCCAATCTTGCATACGCCGCTGATGTTATCCTTTTGATGTTTGGTTCAGGGGGACAGGTCTGGTGTGATATCCTCCCCCAGATCTTTCTCTCGCCCTGACTCCTGAAGGATTTTCTCTCCCAACTGGTACCTTGTGTTTGACCTCCTGCTCTCTACGCCTATCTTCATCATTTTGCACTTGCTCGAGTTAAACTCTAGTAACCATATGCTGGACCATTTCTTCAGTCCGTCCCGGTCATCCTGTAGCCTCTTGCTGTCCTCCTACCATCCTACGTGTGCGTGAGCGCCCACATTTTAACATGCATGAGCGTATAAAAGCACAAATTTAATTTTCTCCAAGTGCGGGGCTAACTGGCGTGTGTATTGCAACTCATCTAAATGTTCATTTAAATTGAGGAAAGTTAATGAATAATATTAGCATACATTAAGAAATGAGATTAAAACTCGCCTCCCACGCCGAAGCTGCTTGCTTGGTGGGAGCGCAGGACCCTGGGGCTACGCCAGGGGGACACCGCCCCCCACACACCCACCCACACACACACACAGTAACACCGCAACCCCCCACCCACCACCCACAGCAACACCGCAATGGGTAGGAAGTGTTGGTCATGGGGGGAAAGGAGGCGGGTGGAGTTTCTGATGTTGCTTCCTAGTGCAGGACGGTTCGTTGGGTGGGGTGTTGCAGGACAGTTCGATTTGGACGGGTGTCATGGATTGCTTGCAAGTGAATATATACAAACATATGCACTGGTGCGGGGGATGCAGGGGGAGGGGGGGGGGGAAGAGGCATTGTAACCCAAACGTAGTTAAATAAATTTAAATAGATTGCCTCGCAAATATATGAGGCAACGGAAGTGTTTATGAATGTATGAATGGATGTGGTCGAACCATCAGGGACCCCGGAGGTCCCAGATGGAACCCCCGAGGGTGTGATCCCAAGGCGGTGTTGTGGAGTTGTACACGTAGGAAAGATATTGTACATATACTGTGAATGTTGTTAAGTCTACTTAAGTGTTGCTCCTCGTCCCTCTCTTGAGCATGTGTCCTCGAGACTTCGCTAGCCTGATGATGGTGAATGATTGGATATAATGAGATACATGTCGGGAGTATGGTGAGAGGTGTTCTGCTTACAACACCAACACTCACCTCCGGACCAAAGAGCCAAAGCTCAACCCCCGCAAGCACAATTAGGTGAGTACACGCTCACCATCACCACAACACCCACCATCACCACCACACTCACCGCAACCATCCCAAGCCGTGCTGACAATCAAGACGCATAACAATCAACAATTACGTGTTGTGAGGAGGGGGGGGGGTTAGGGCAGGGCTGAGCACCACGATGCTGTGCTCATTAGAGGTAAATAATAACCTAATTACCGTGGCACTGGAGCCGATTATAGGAGCGGAAATGTAGTCATGAACTCAGTACTGCTCAGTAATTGACGGCATGTGTCTCAGGAGATGCAGCTGGGGATGTAATTAGTATACTCTGTCCTTGTTAAGAAAAGACAAAACGCTTGTGTATAAGTTTTTAAAAATATTAAAATTCTGCATCTTCATGTTATAGGTACAAACCCACTCTTATCTCACCCACATCCTCTCTCATCCACACCCATTCTCATCCACACCTACTCCTCCCTCTCTCATCCACACTCACAACCACTCACCCACTCCCTCACCCACACTGTTATAAACGACGGTATTTCTGTAATGTACAACTTTGTCATGTCTGAGAACGTATACCTATTTTGCCCCATATGTTACTAAGCCTACGTAACTGTTGTTATATAACACATCGTTAACCAAGAACGTTATACAGTGTTATGTATTATATATATATATATATATATATATATATATATATATATATATATATACATATATATATATATTATATATATATATAGTACAGTGCCTGTATTTGTAATAACAATGTTTTACAAATTAAATGTGTGTGTGTCTTATGTCTAAAGATAGTATCATTATACACAAGTATTGTTAATGCTTCCTCACACTAGACATTCTATAAACACAGCATATGTAGCCCTTCTTTCCTTCCAGGCAGAGAATACGAGACAGACTAAGTGTGTTCCAGGCCTGTGGGAAGTGGTCCCTGAGCGCTCAAGAGATTGCGTCGGAATTTCTTGTTTGGGAGACAAGTCAAAATTGCCGACTATCCAAGAGGTTTGATGAGTGTTTGTTTCAGTCCGCACAATGGTGCTCACGTTGTCGTCAAGTTATATACTGATTGCTGCGAGAAATTACTTATTTGAGATTTAATCGGAAATTATAAATTGTCGAAGGGTGTATCCTCTAAATCTTTAACAGTTTCTTTAATACATAATAGTTTTTACCATTTGTAATTGGCACAAAATTACCAAATTGGCTAGTGAAAGTGCAGGAAATCTCCCAATTATCTTATAATTGGTAATGTAACCTTTAATAAATAATTAAAATAATGGTTAATAATAAAATAATGGTTAAATAATGTAACCTTTCCTCTAACCTATCCCAACGCAGCAAAAGAATGAATTAACCTCGAAAAACAAGAAATATGACGTTAACTCAGATCAATATACATAAACACTTCCAATATTCAAATAATAATAATAATAAAAATCATATAGGTTAGAAATCAGCCTCGTCCTCTCGAGTTCTCACAACGGACAGAATATAATGTACTAAATTGCGCGATGAACCCAGGCATAAAACACGTGCATGTCTGTGAGCCGGTATGATTTATAGTACATTATATTTTAACCGTTAGGGGCTTTGACGTCAAAATTCGAGAGAACAGGTTGCAGAAATAGCTGTCAGTTGCCCCTGGCAGACTTCAAAGAAAACGTTAATGAAAATTGAAAGAAAGCGAGCCGTGCAGACTCAGCGGACCCTAATGTAAAAAGAAAATACACTGGTTGTTTGTCGAATAATTATTTTTTCTCTCCCGGTGAACTGACCCGAGAGGGAAACAAACACTGAAGGATTATCGGCTTCCCATTATCTGGGACAGGAAACCTGTTAAGCTGATCGAGGCTTCCTTTACCCAACAGCTGACCTTCCTCCCACGATTCATCCCACAGATAGTTTAGCTTCCAGGGCACCTATTTAGTGGGATGCGAACAGCGGCAACGGGAGTAAGAAATCGAACACAAACGACCCGTGCTGCACCGGACTGAACCCTCAAGTGACCACAGGATATGAACAGACTGCGCTCGTTATATCACAAGGATATATTATCATTATAATATGCTAGAGTTAGGAAAGATTAGGTTAGAAAACGTTAGGTATGGAGAGGTCAGTAAGTAAATAATTATCAAAGAAGGCACCAAACCGGGAAGGCTATGTAGCAATGGAGAGGTCAGGCCAGGTCTGCTAGTCGAAGTTTGTTATTGTGACAATTACACCGCCCATTATTATGAAGACTGAAGTGATGCTAACGTCAACCTTGTCTGCTACACGACAACTACAGCGAATCAAATTGGCATCAAATTAGTTTCCAATTGCATCAAATTAGTTAAGAGAGATTAAATGTGAGAGCGTTATGGACAGAAGGTGGACAAATATACCAATAGAAAGGAAAGAGGGTCATTCGGAGAAAGGGCTAAGCCAGTATGACCATATATAGCACTTGAATAAGACATTACAAGGAGCTGGGATATGAGGACAAGGAGCTGGGATATGAGGACAAGGAGCTGGGATATGAGGACAAGAAGTTGGGATGTGAGGACAAGTAACTGGGATATGAGGAAGGTATGAAGGAACGCTTCTTAACCACTTATAGACCCTCTGGGATTAAATGTCGACCCAGCAAGAAACCAGAAGCAGGATTCAAAAGGCATTTACGCGTCCACTTACGAAACCTGGTCATCTTTCCTCAGTCGCGACGGCTTTGTTTACATTCATTTAACGAGGCTTGAAACTTCAGAATCCAAGGTTTATTTTGTTATTAACAACCTCGTGCTGCTTTAGAGCAACTAACCTGTTTAATAAACGTCAACATAGCCGCCATGACTATTGATAGATATTCAGGTTTCGTAAAATGTTGAGTAAACAATTGATTAAGCCTGGTCCAGGGCGATAAAGGTAGACAGGTACGAACACAAGATCAAGACACTGTAGAAGGCTCACTGACCCACACAAGGCAGCTCCTATTTGTAGCCACCCCGGACATTCTTATGTCTAAACAACGCTTGAAACCACACTTGATCTACGCGAGGTTAAGGTTTACCTTCGGCTGACCTTTGGATACTCGTTATTATAGCAGCACCCCCGCGTTAGTTATGATGTGTGTGTGGTACTCCATGATGGTGGCGAGGTGTGGTGTAGCCTCACACCACCATGGTGGCGAGGTGTGGCGTAGCCTCACACCACCATGGTGGCGTGGTGTGGCGTAGCCTCACACCACCATGGTGGCGTGGTGTGGCGTAGCCTCACACCACCATGGTGGCGTGGTGTGGCGTAGCCTCACACCACCATGGTGGCGTGGTGTGGCGTAGCCTCACACCACCATGGTGGCGTGGTGTGGCGTAGCCTCACACCACCATGGTGGCGTGGTGTGGCGTAGCCTCACACCACCATGGTGGCGTGGTGTGGCGTAGCCTCACACCACCATGGTGGCGTGGTGTGGCGTAGCCTCACACCACCATGGTGGCGTGGTGTGGCGTAGCCTCACACCACCATGGCGGCATGGTGTGACATAACCTCACACCACCACCATGGCCTTACACTGATAATGGTTTAACTTGCCACTTGGTTACGCAAAAAGTTTCGCAATTAGATAACTGTGAAAACATTAATTTAAAGTGAGTGTGGGCTGAAAAGGTTGAGTGGAAAATAAACTGTATTTGTAGTCTTAACATCGAAGTTGAATTGCCATTCCAGGCCGCCCGCAGCGTTCGGCTGACGCAACGCGAAAAATCCGGATTTAGACTTATTGTGGAGCAGTGAGTGCGTGTCCCTTCATTTATCATGTGTGTGCAGACTTATTTTTTTTTTTAGCTTGGAACAAATATGTCGTTCACTTATTTAGCTGTATCTAATGTGTGGTAAATACAGTCATAATTTGTTCATTCTGTGAGGGTGAGACTTTTAGAGCTATAAATTAATAAATCTCGCTCATTACATACAGTGGAATAAATCAAATACTCTTGTTTTACTCAAATAAAAATCAAGAAATCAAATCATTCATATATCAATGATGCAATAACACGAGGTTATTGCAACAGATAATATTCGTGAATTCACACACAAGTTTGAATGAAAACATTAAAAATCTGATTCGGAATGTGGTTCTCACCTGTTTCCTTGCGCCAGGCGATGGTGGGGTTGGGGAAGCCCTTCGCCAGGCAGTGGAGGGCTACGGTGCCCCCGAGGGCCACACTGGCACTGGCTGGCTCCACCACCCAGGCGGGGGGCACTGTGGAGGGGAGGGGGGAGGGGACACTGGGGTCAACACCCATTTGTTTACACTCAACTCATCAATTATATTGCATGATTTACACATTACAACTTGACACACTCAAGTTCATCACACACTTGGTCACTATTTTATCAAGACTCATCAATGTAATGTTGATAATTTGATAATATAATTTACCTGTTTTAAGAATCTTAGCAATATGGAAATGTATAGAAATTGAGGATATTAATTTTATCATAAATTACTAAATTGGTGATTAAGTAGAGGATGTGTATGATGGAGGCAGTGGACGGCTGGTGTGTGTATGATGGAGGCAGTGGACGGCAGGTGTGTGTGTATGATGGAGGCAGTGGACGGCTGGTGTGTGTGTATGATGGAGGCAGCGGACGGCAGGCGTGTGTATGATGGAGGCAGTGGACGGCAGGTGTGTGTGTATGATGGAGGCAGTGGACGGCAGGTGTGTGTGTGTATGATGGAGGCAGTGGACGGCAGGTGTGTGTGTATGATGGAGGCAGTGGACGGCTGGTGTGTGTGTATGATGGAGGCAGTGGACGGCAGGTGTGTGTGTATGATGGAGGCAGTGGACGGCTGGTGTGTGTGTATGATGGAGGCAGTGGACGGCTGGTGTGTGTGTATGATGGAGGCAGTGGACGGCAGGTGTGTGTGTATGATGGAGGCAGTGGACGGCAGGTGTGTGTGTATGATGGAGGCAGTGGACGGCAGGTGTGTGTGTATGATGGAGGCAGCGGACGGCAGGTGTGTGTGTATGATGGAGGCAGTGGACGGCTGGTGTGTGTGTATGATGGAGGCAGTGGACGGCTGGTGTGTGTGTATGATGGAGGCAGCGGACGGCAGGTGTGTGTGTATGATGGAGGCAGTGGACGGCTGGTGTGTGTGTATGATGGAGGCAGTGGACGGCAGGTGTGTGTGTATGATGGAGGCAGTGGACGGCTGGTGTGTGTGTATGATGGAGGCAGTGGACGGCTGGTGTGTGTGTATGATGGAGGCAGTGGACGGCTGATGTGTGTGTGTATGATGGAGGCAGTGGACGGCTGGTGGATGAATGGCGTGGATATGCGTGGTGGATAACGTGGACATGCGTGGATGGAGGAGTTTGTGAGTAAAGAGAAAGTGGCATGGAAGACGTCTCAAACAAGCCCAGACCGTCTGTCTCTGTCTCTCGTGTCTGTCCTCACTCACCTGAGTGTCTCTCATGCTTGCCGGGGCAGAGCAAGATGGCTTCTCTACCAGCTGAAGTATGTCTTACGGCGTCCATATGCACCACAATCCCTCTGATTACCTCTGTCCAAGCACAACAACTTCCGCTGATTACGTGAGACGTCACCAACGATGCTTGAGACTTCTTACTGATTGACAATCAGTGACTTGGGAGACTTCCCCCCTACACCAACCCTCTAAGGTGGGTTGTGTTCTCGCTAAACCAGTTAGCGGTCTCAGAGGTCACCCGATGTCAGCCTTATGGTCTGGTCAGCATGGTGATAACGGAGCCTCTTGCTCAGCCCCGCAGCGTCTGGGTGTGAGAGTCAAAGTCGTCGCTGGGACACCCAAGTCAAGGTCAGGAGTCGGAGGGGCGCTGAGTGATGTGGTGCTACAAAAGTTTGATAAAGCTTTAGCTCGATGACTGCTAAAACGTGAGCTGATGTTCTCAGACTGTCCTTCACTCTTCGCCTCCCCGTCAGTGTGTTGTCGAGTCATGTGAGTTTGGACGGCGTTGGTGAGTCGCTGTTCCATCAGGTTAGCACACTTCATAGAGTCTCTGTCGGAGGGTATACAGCTCCTGTCTTCCTGTAGTAGGGTACTCTTTCCTAGTCTACCTGGAGCAGGGTACACTGCCCTATCATCTGGAGACCAACGCTCTACCCGGACTCTGTCTCATTTGTCAGTTTTGTGTCAGTGTTGCCACAGTGGGCGTGAGGAGCGTGGGCGGCCTACCGCTGACGGTCAGGCGGGCGGTGGTGGTGATGGTGCGGGCGGCGTTGGTGGCAGCGCAAGTGTAGTTGCCGGTGTGGGCGGCGGTGGCTCGGTCGATCACCAGAATGGAGGTGAAGGCGTCCAGCTGGGAGGTACGGACGTCCAAACTCGGGTCGAGGGGGTGTCCGTCCTTGAGCCAGGCGTGTGCCAGAGGCTGGTCTCCCTCCTGCACCAGACAGGTGGCCTGCGCGCGCATCCCTGCCCGCGTCCCCGCCGCGAAGCTGAAGGGCGCCAGGCGCGGCGGCACTGCAACACACACACACACCGCACTCACGCACACAGAAGGTCAACAACTAGAGCAACTGTGAATTATAAGGCTGGTACAGGGCCCGCTCGCTGGGGTAGATGCTCCCGAGGAAAGAAGAACGACAAAAGCCAGATAAAATGGCGAAGAAAGAGACGCATAGGAAGATGAAGATACATGAAAACGGACAAGACGTAGCAGTAGAGGGCAGTGAGGTGGAATCTGATGGAATCAAGACAGAGCCAAAACAGGAAGAAAGAAGGCAAACAAGGAGGAAGTAAGACAAAGCAAGGGGAAGAACAGTCGCGGTAAGTGAGTGGCCTCGTCTGGGTTCTCTCGGAGACAAACCCAACACAGACACGTCAAGTTTACTCTGGAAAAAAGTGGAGAGAAGAAGCGTAGGTTTATGTGGGTGGTGGTGGTGGTGGTGACGCCCATGGTGTAGCGCCGCGGTGTGGGCGGGCGTGGGCGTACCATTGACGGCGAGGGCGGCGGAGAAGGTGGCCTCGGCCCAGTGGTTGGAGGCTCGGCAGGTGTACTCGCCCGAGTGAAGAGCAGAGAGGCTGTTGATCATGAGGGCGTTGGAGAACTGGTTCACATTCGACACGGACACGCCGCCCATCTCCTGGAGGGGGCGGCCGTCCTTCTCCCAGGTGAAGGTGATGGGCGGGTCTCCCTTGCTGACGATGCAGGCAGCGCCCGCGCGGTCGCCCGCTTGCAACTTCTCCTCAAAATGGAACGGGAGAACGAGCGGCGCCACTGGAACACACCCGCCATCCGGCTGTCAGCCTGCTCTGTGTGGCTGCTTCCTGGCTCTGCCTGCCTCTACACCTTCTTCCTGGTTCTGCCTACCTATATACCTACATCCTAGCTTTGCCTACCTGTATACCTACATCCTAGCTTTGTCTACCTGTATACCTGCTTGCCTCTCTCTCATAGCTTATTACCCTCTGACTATACACCAGTTAGTTACATTCACATATCTGTCTTCTGCCAGGTAAGGGTACGTCTATTAAAGTAAACATATTAAAGTAAGGGTACTTTAATATGTTTAAAAGAAAGACTGCTTCCAAAATATACTTATATATATACAGATGAGGAGTCACAATAACGTGGCTGAAGTATGTTGACCAGACCACACACTAGAAAGTGAAGGGACGACGACGTTTCGGTCCGTCCTGGACCATTCTCAAGTCGATTGTGTGGCTGGAATCAGCTGGAAGCTGATTCCAGCTTCTTTTCCACAATCGACTTGAGAATGGTCCAGGACGGACCGAAACGTCGTCGTCCCTTCACTTTCTAGTGTGTGGTCTAGTCAACTTATATATACTGTATATATATATATGTGTGTGTGTGTGTTGTTCCTAATAGCCAGAATGCACTACTTGGCCTACTATGCAAGGCACAGTTTGCCTAATAAGCCTAGTTTTCCTATGTTATATATATATAAAATTCTTGTGAAATGATAAAGCTTTCCATTATATTATATACTATTTTTTTTAATTTGAGTTAAAACTAACAGAATATTATCAAATCTAACCAAACCTACCTAACCTATCATAATCTAACCAAAACTAACACAAGTAAGTCAGTAATTCATGTTCATAATATAATAATATTAATTCAAATAAACCAATTGGAAGGAATTTTTGAAAATAACGAAAATCACTGTGCCTACTAGACAAATCCGGCCTATATCTAGGAGGCTTTTCCATTCACAGGGAATTTTGTCCCCATTGCTTCCGAGACACTTGGCACCTGAGGAAAGAGTGTCACCAGTGTATTGAAGGAACAATGGGTTCTAGGCTAATTGACACAACAAGAGACCCTAAAGCTTCCAGCTTCCTTTTTCCAGCGCCTCAGCGTGGCGATACAGAGGTGCACACTGCCTTCAAGGTTCCTGTCCGCCTTCTGAGGAGCTGGAAGAACTCGACAACCTATAATAATCAACTTTATACTTAATATGTAACTCCATTTTTGTAACAAAGTTTTAATAAAATATACACTTATATATATAAGAGAAGGGTGGTAGGAGAAGACAATATGTGCCCGAGGGAGCCCGACAAGGCTCTCCTGGAGGCTGCATATTCTCTTCTATATATAAATATATATATATGTATATATATATATACATATATATATACCCACAATCCACTTTGTTCCCACCAACACAGGAGTCGAGGCTTAATTACGAACGTGGTACAGCTGGTTTCTATCGGTTATTTTTAACTAATTAACTAATGCAAGAGTCTCGTCACCAGCTGATTGATTTTAGGCCATCATTTACAGACCTAAGTTTATGGCTTCGAAGCAAGACCTTTGATGAAAAAATAGCGAGCTATGATTTCTAGATTAGTCTAAAAATAGAGGATTTTAGTTAATTGCTACTGGAAAGGATTAAATCATGTAAATTTAAAAAACACGATTAAATAATTCTTTTTCATTTGATGTATTTCTTAAGTTTATGGGGGTATATTTGATGTTTAAGGAACACCGGAGATCACCGTCCAAGATCTGTCATCATGGAGGGTGAGGTGCTAGAAGTCCCCATGTCCCATGATGCCCCAGGATGTCCTAGAATGCCCCAGAATGTCCTAGGCTGCTCCAGGATGCCCCAGGATGCCCCAAGATGCCCCAAGACCTACCCATGACGCGGACGGTGAGGTGCTAGGTTTCTCCCTCCCCCAGGATGCCCTAGGATGCCCCAGGATGTCCCAGGATGCCCCAGGATGTCCCAGGATGCCCTAGGATGCCCCAGGATGCCACAAGACTTACCCATGACACGGACGGTGAGGTGCTGGGTGTCTCCCTCCCCCAGGATGCCCCAGGATGCCCCAAGATGCCCCAGGATGCCCCAGGATGTCCCAGGATGCCCTAGGATGCCCCAGGATGCCACAAGACTTACCCATGACACGGACGGTGAGGTGCTGGGTGTCGGAGAGGCCCTGCCTGGTGGAGGCGGTGCAGGAGTACTGGCCGTCGTCAGTGCCGCGGGTGACCTGCTCCACCACCAGCGTCCCGTTGGCGTGTACCCTCTGTCGGTGGGTGGTGGGCAGCCGGACCCCGTCTGTGGGGACCAACACCAGGTCAGTCGTGTGTGTACTGGGTCATACATGATCTTACATACACCCTGTATATAGAACCAACATCAGCCAGGTTATATATGTGTGTATACTGGGTCATACAATAATACATACCCTGTACATAGGCAGGTTATATGTGTGTGTGTGTGTGTGTGTACTGGGTCATACATGCTCTTACATACACCCTGTATATAGAACCAACATCAGCCAGGTTATATATGTGTGTATACTAGGTCATACAATCATACACACCCTGTACAGGGCAGGTTATATATGTATGTGTATATATACTGCCTCATACATACACTCAGGAGTTACGAGCCTTAATACGGATGGGATTTCATGTAAAAATATTGTTCCATTAATTGCATTGTGCGTACACAACTCTGCATTATGACCGTCCTAAAATATTTGCACTGTCAATGTGTAGCCAATTACCTCTATGTTTAAGCCGACCAATATATTATGTTTTCGAGCTGGAGATACTAAGCCATTTTAGGCGATATAATGTCAGATATGGTTACGTTAATATTATATATATCTTTTTATATTATCGTCTATTGAGCCTTTCTTAGCAAAGGCTAAATTGATTAATACAATCCTCTTGACTTTTGAAATTAAAAACAATTATACTTAATTTTCTCAGCTTAATCAGTGATCAAGGTCTGATTAGACTAAATTGTACAGAACGATATACAAGACAAATAAAGTCATTTAAATTCAGATTTTATTGTGTGTGTATTCAATTTTTTATTGTGTGTGTATTAAATATGACTTTATTGTGTGTGTATTCAATATTTTATTGTGTGTCTGTATTCAATATTTTATTGTGTGTGTGTATTCAATATTTTATTGTGTGTATTAAATATGACTTTATTGTGTATTAAATATGACTATTGTGCGTGTATTAAATATGTCTTTAGTGTGTGTGTGTATTAAATATGACTTTAGTGTGTGCATAAAATTTGACTTTATTTGTGTCACTAAATATGACTTTATTGTGTGTTTTAAATATGACTTTATTTCTGACACTAAATACGACTTTATTTGTGTAATTAAAGTTTTTCTTTATTTATTTAAATAAAAGAAAACACTGTTTAAAGTATCTTTGAACATACAAGTTAGTCGACCTGGAATATTTCTCAAAACAACTTAAAACACGTCGTTCAACACTGTCTTAAATCCAGTACTCCGGAAATACTTTAAGTCAGTGCCAAGGAGTTGCGAGAAAGATGGTTATTAATGATAATAATAATTAATAATAATTGCTATATGAAGACTCTTGGTTTAAAACCTCAATATTGCCAGAAGAGCCTTATTGATATAATGCCACCTGTCGAATACCATAATGGAAAAGCAGCCTTTTCGTTTCAAAAGACTGAAATGAGTCTGTAGGTTTGTAATTCCCCTGTGTTTTGTAGTTCACCCTGTGGCCTGTAGTCCTCCTGTAGTTTATAGTCCCCCCTCAGTAGTCTGTAGTCCCTCTGTATCCTGTAATCCCCATATGACCTGTAATAAACACTGACATATTTTCTGGCGTGTGTTTTGTGAACTTCTTCCTTTCACACACACACACACACACACACACACACACACACACACACACACACACACACACACACACACACACACACACACACACACACAGACCGATAGGCTCAGGAACCCGTACACCTGTTGATTGACGGTTGAGAGGCGGGACCAAAGAGCCAGAGCTCAACCCCCGCAAGCACAATTAGGTGAGTACAATTAGGTGAGCACACACACACACACATATACAAAAGGTGGCAAAAGTTACACTGGCAAAAGTTAGAACATCATTCAGAAACCGAAGTAAGGAGGCATTTAGGGCGCATTACACTGCCTACGTGAGGCCAGTCTTTGAGTATGCCGCCTCATCAGGGAGTCCCCATCTGAAGAAGCACATAAGGAAACTGGAAAAGGTTCAGAAGTTTGCAACGAGACTCGTCCCAGAGTTACGAGGGATGGGGTATGAAGAGCGCCTGAGGGAACTGTGCCTTATGACACTAGAAAGAAGAAGGGAGAGGGGGGGGGGATATAACAGGAACGTATAAAATACTCAGGGGGATTGACAGAGTGGACATAGACGAAATGTTCACACGGAATAGTAACAGAACGAGGGGACATGGGTGGAAGCTGGAAACACAGATGAGTCACAGAGATGTTTGGAAGTTTTCTTTTAGCGTGAGAGTAGTGGAAAAATGGAATGCACTTAAGGAGCAGGTTGTGGAAGCAAATTCTATACATAATTTTAAAACTAGGTATGATAGGGAAATAGGACTGGAGTCATTGCTGTAAACAACAGATGGCTCGAAAGGCGGGATCCAAGAGTCAATGCTCGATCCTGCAGACGAAAATTGGTGAGTACAAATAGGTGAGTATACACACACACGCGCGCGCACACACAAACAAACATTCATTAAAAAAATGACATACAGGCAAATAAATCATAAATTTCAGCAAATACAAAATACTCTCTTTCCCCAGCATCAAAATAACATAAAACATTAATTCAATACTGAAGCCATAATTATATCCATCATATCCGATGTTTTTTTTTTCAATTTAAAACAGAAAAACATATTCTGCTTTGATCAAGATATTAATAAAAAAATTTACGTCTAAAAACTATCAAATAAAATATAAAATTGTTACTGCTAAAAATTAATTATTCAGTGATAATATATATTTTTTAATCTAAGAATTTTTATTAATTATATGTATAAGCTTTGTAAAAAATGTAAAGTGAATAATTGTTAACAGAGAGAGAGTAGGGTCACACTTGAGGAGGTTCACACTTGAGGAGGTTCACAGTTAAGAAGGCTCACACTTAACAAGGCTCACACTTGAGAAGGCTCACACTTAACAAGGCTCACACTTAACAAGGCTCACACTTGAGAAGGTTCACACTTGAGCAGGCTCACACTTAACAAGGTTCACACTTGAGCAGGCTCACACTTGAGAAGGTTCACACTTGAGCAGGCTCACACTTGAGAAGGCTCACACTTAACAAGGTTCACACTTGAGAAGGTTCACACTTGAGCAGGCTCCCAGACACAGCTCCTGGCGGTGAATTTTCTCAGAACAATAATCCCTTTCGAAGCATGTTGAATTGTTCACAAACGGTATCCAGTGACCTGTTAGTTTGTAATCCCACTGTGTCCTAATCCCACTAATCCTCCGTGGCCTGTATAAGCCCTCCGTGGCATCTAATCCCCCTGCTGCGGCCTGTAATCCTCCTGTGGGTTGTAATCCCTCTGTGACCAGTAATCCAGCGCTACAATTCACTTGTGCACAAGGTAGCCTGGTCGTACCTTTCTTCCAGGTGACCTTGTGCACGGGGGTGGCCGCACGTACCTTTCTTCCAGGTGACTTTGTGCATGGGGTGGCCAGACGTACCTTTCTTCCAGGTGACCTTGTGCATGGGGTGGCCAGACGTACCTTTCTTCCAGGTGACCTTGTGCACGGGGTGGCCAGACGTACCTTTCTTCCAGGTGATCTTGTGCACGGGGTGGCCGGACACGGGGCACGTGACGAGGAAGGTCTCCCCGGCCACGGCCGACACCTGGCCCATGGGCCGCACGTGCGGCGGGCCGTACACGTTGAGGCGTGCCGAGTGCACCACGCTGCCGGCGCTGTTCTCAGCCGTGCACCTGTACGTGCCGCCGTCCGTCACGTGCACCGTGCTGATGTTGACGTGGCTGATCACCTCCCCGTGCGCTGACACGTACTGGCCCTTCACGTACCTGTAATATATACCGTAATTATGGCCTCTTGTAGCGTGTACCTGCACCAGGAGAGAGAGAGAGAGAGAGAGAGAGAGAGAGAGAGAGAGAGAGAGAGAGAGAGAGAGAGAGAGAGAGAGAGAGAGAGAGAGAGAGAGAGAGAGAGAGAGAGAGAGCAGCATACCAAACACGCTGTAATTACCTAATTTCCTCCCCAGATGGCGACTATGCAGGATAAACTCCGGCCTGTTTCCTACCCACCGGATTTTCAATTTGACGCTCTATTTACATATTTCGTATCGTGAGCAGCAGCAGCAGCACACCCACTTGTGTGAAGCTCAGCTGTTATCAGCAAGAGCTCTCCCACACTTCTCTCTGTCTCTGTCTCTGTCTCTCTCTGTCTCTGTGTCTCTCTGTATGTCCCTTTGTGTCTGACTCAGTGTCCCTCTGCCTCTGCCTCTCTCTGTCTCTGTCCCTTTGTTTCTCTCTGTCTCTATGTTTTTCTGTCTCTCTCTCTGCCTGTCTCTATGTCTCTCTGTCTGTCTCTCTATGTCTCTCTGTCTGTCTCTCTCTGTCTCAATGTCTCTCTGTCTCAATGTCTCTCCGTCTCTGTCTTTCTGTCCCTTTGTCTCTCTTTGTATCTATTTTTCTCTGTGTCTGTCTCTCTGTGTCTGTCTCTCTGTCTCTCAGTCTTTGTCTCTCGTGTCCACGTTTGGGTAAAATATATGAAGCGTCTCTACACTCGAAATACATTTCACATCTAACATTTAATTTATAGTTATCCAAGCGGAAAGCTGATTACAAATTAATATAACATTTTCATCAGCCAAATGTGTTTTATCAATTAGTGACTCATATAATATATATATATATATATATATATATATATATATATATATATATATATATATATATATATATATATATATATATATATATATATATATATATATATAGATATATATATATATATATATATATATATAGGCAGGGAGAGAGAGGTAGAGTGAAGTGAGGTACAGAGACAAACATATGAATGGGACTAGGTGGATATAAATAAGTGCTGCATCATATGAGCCAATAGGCCCATACGTGAATATTAATAGCATAAGATAGTAGATATTAACAATGAATTAGTGAGACAAATGAGTATCAATGATCCTACTCAAATCGCCCTATAACTGATCAATCAAAAATGGATCTAAATTATACAAACCATATAGTTGTTTCCAATAAATTATACAAACTAAATTATAAAAACCATATAATTTTGGCCGAATTTCGGCCAAAGAATGTGCTATGTTTAGCAGCAGCCCTCAAAGTGATAATTGTGTCATTTATAAAATACCTTGTAAAGACTGTAATAGGTTCTATGTTGGCCAAACATCTAAAGATTTGAAATGTAGAATTTCGCAACATAAATACACTGTAAGACATGGCCAATTGTCTAATGTTTTGTTTGTCCATTTGTCAGAAAATTCTCACCAAATTGATTAGAAGATGGCTTCTTCAATAACGGATTGTAAGAGCACTTTCAATAGGAACATTATTGAATCTGCTTTAATACAGATTACAAAATCATGTAATTTGAACATTAGCAGAGGTTTATATAATTTAGATCCATTTTTGATTGATCAGTTAAAGGGCGATTCCTCCGAGGCTAAGGGTCCCCCTTCTTCCAGCCAGAGGTGGTAGTCCCTTCCATATATATATAACAGACATATATATTAACATATATAATAACAGACCACGAAGGAAGGACTAAGAGAGGAAATTCCCTACTTTAGTATTTAATAATACATCTTCAGAAGGATCCTTCTGAAGATGTATTATTAAATACGAAAGTACTTCTGGAATTTCCTGTCTTAGTCCTTCCTTATATAGTCATTTGTCTAGACTATCAATAGTCACAACGGAAGTTGTGTCAGAAAACAGTAAATGTGTAACATTCCCGATGAAACGTTATCACTATGGTCAGGGGGCGGGGCTTGTGAGGTGACGATGACCAACCAGCGTGATCACGTGACGGCCTAATGTAAACAATAATCCACCAATCACCTTTCAGCACCGATTACGCCCCGCCTACTGACACGCTACCCGCGAAAAACTGGGGGATACTCCGAGTAAACTTAATTCCTGAAATATTCTCGAGGTCATAGTAGTCTTTTAGGGTGAAAACTACAGTAGTTAATGACCAAATTCTTGGGAGCGACATTGCTAAGCTCTTTCTGTTACGCGCAGAATATTTGAAGTGGTTCAATGAACTCGAACCCTCGTCCCTGAACTCCTCTATACACTTGTGATTTCATTATGCTTTGTATTTAAACATATATTTCCCTCGGAACTCCATGGGAAATGTTCCAGAATTGATCTGAAGAACTATATAACAAGGGACGAGCACACGAGAAGAACAGGACAAGTGAACATGCTTCTGGAGAAGCCGCGAGACGCCCAACACACCATCAATAACAGCTCCAGGCCAGACGGTCTATAGGCAGCTCCTCATTTGCATACTGCTGGGAAAACATGCCTGGAGAGATTGTAATGGAAACTGTATGGGACGAGAAGATTGTGTGTGAGCGAGAGAGAGAGAGAGAGAGAGAGAGAGAGAGAGAGAGAGAGAGAGAGAGACCAAAATGCGCAAAAGAAGACTGCAAATAAATACAGTTACACTGTGAAAACAACGCAAAAATACTGGCATAACAACAACAGGAGCTGAGGTACCCAAGGATATACCAATAGACAAGATATACCAAGACATACCACAAGACAGATAAGACAAGAGAGCCTGGAGAATATATATATATTTTTATTAATACATTAGGTACATCTGCATTTGTGCAGCTACCCTAGACTATGTGAAAGGGGAGTACAGTGTGTGTCAAAAGGCTAGCTACGTGGTGCTAAAAAATTCCTATCACACAGGATGGTTAGTCGTACAGAGGCATGTGATAAGTAGTCTGCACTGGCAGACTCCGGGTGTCTGGGTTCATTATGAGGATATCATCAACACAAGAGTAAGGCAGCAGTGATACTAAAAGTGCACATGTGGGGACTTCCAGTATCACTGCTTTAGTATTTAGTATGGAGATTGTAAAAGTGAAAAATGTGACAGTGTCAGACCACGAAGAAAGAATTGAAACAGGAATTTCCTTAAGTACTTTCGTGTTAAATAATACATCTTCAGAAGGATGGATTTACAAGTACGTAGATTTGAACACATATAGGCAGGAAAGAGGTGAAGTGAAGTGAGGTACAATGATAAATAAATGAATGAAATTGGGTGGATATAAATAGGCGTTGCATCCTATAGGCCAATAGACCCATATGTTGATATTAATATCATAAGATAATGAATATTAACACGGTATTAGTGAGACAAATGCGAATCAATGATCTTACTCAAATCGCCCTTTAACTGGTCAATCAAAAATAGATCTAAATTATACAAACAACTGCTAATGTTCAAATTACAAAATGTTGTAATCTGTATTAAAGCGGATTCAATTATGTTCCTATTGAAAGTAATTTTACAATTCGTTATTGAAGAGGCCATCTCCCAATCAATTTGGTGAGAATTTTGTGACAAATTAACCAAACATTAGACAATTGGCCATGTCTTACAGAGTATTAACGTTGCAAAATTCTATATTTCAAATCTTTAGATGTTTGCCCAACATAGAACCTATTACAGTCTTTACAAAAAAAAAAAAGTTATGACACAATTATCACTACGAGGATTTATCAAATGTTGATGATTGATGATGAGGATTTATCAAATGTTGATGATTGATGAGGAAACGTTTTGATTTCTAACTAATAGTTTTCCAATAGTATTTTCGCAATTAAACAATACACGTATATCAAAACGTTTCAAAGCCTTGGCCATATTTTCAACTCCAGAAAAATATGGTAAACATTACAAATTCTTTGGGCGAATTTTCTCACTGCATATATTATTATAATATGTTAATAATTTTAATAAACATTTTATAATAATATGTGCACGCACGCGAACACGCACATACACATGCACACATACACACTAAGGGGCCTGACAGCTGAGTGGACAGCGCTTTGGAAACAAATGGGCTGTGTTTTTCACCCTGATGCCCCTGTTACCTAGCAGTAAATAGGTACCTGGGAGTTAGACAGCAGTTACGGGCTCCTTCCTGTGTGTGTGTGAGGAAGGAAAAAATAAAAAATAATAAGTTGATTGATTGACAATTGAGAGGCGGGCCGAAGGAGCCAGAGCCCAACCCCCGCACACACACACACGCACACACACACACACACACACACACACACACACACACACACACACACACACACACACACACACACACTAAAGGCGGTAATTAAATATGGTCACGCTCCACCACCATACTGCGATAATTGACTCCAAACCCATTAATGGAAGATGAACCAAAGGCGGTCAGGATGTGAACCCTGTTGTGTTGGTGAGGTTGGTCAGCGGTGGTGGTGGTGGTGGTGGTGGTGCTTGGTGGTGGTGGTGGGTGGTAGGTGGTGGTGATGGTGGTGGGTGGTTGGTGGTGGGTGATGGTGGTGGTGGTGGTGGTGGGTGGTTGGTGGTGGGTGATGGTGGTGGTGGTGGTGGGTGATGGTGGTGGTGGTGGTGGGTGATGGTGGTGGTGGTGGTGGGTGATGGTGGTGGTGGTGATGATGGTGGTGGTGGTGGTGGTGGTGGGTGATGGTGGTGGTGGTGGTGGGTGATGGTGGTGGTTGGTGGTGGGTGATGGTGGTGGTGGTGGTGGTGGTGGTGGTGGTGGTGGTGGTGGTGGTGGTGAGTGGGTGAGTGGGTGGGTGGGTGGGTGGGTGGGTGATGGTGGTGGTAGTGGTGGGTGATGGTGGTGGTGGTGGTGATGGTGGTGGTGGTGGTGGTGGGTGGTTGGTGGTGGGTGATGGTGGTTGACAGGGAAAGCTCAGTGCATGGTTGCAAGCCAAGAGACACAGTTGCATCAGAACAACCCACAATATCCGCCCTTCCCTACCACAACCACACCAACCCCATCATCAGTTACTAATTTACATCACCCTATTCTCTACTTCGTTACAAACGAGGATAAATGAGTTAACTACAACATCCACTCACAACAAACAACTCAGCCTAAAGCACACCATCAACTTGGAAGACATTGCTTTCTCTCCTTAACCTTAGAGGTCACAAGCAATGCTATACACACAGGAAGGAAGTGATGTGGTGGAGGCTGACTCCATACACAGTTTCAAGTGTAGATATGATAGAGCCCAGTAGGCTCAGGAATCTGTACACCAGTTGATTGACAGTTGAGAGGCGGGACCAAAGAGCCAGAGCCCAACCCCCGCAAGCACAATTCGGTGAGTACAATTAGGCGAGTACATTTTAACACCCCCAAGGTACCCAGCGTCCCGGTGATATTAACACAAACTTATTTTTAACACGTGATTAAGGTGGTAATTGACGAGTGTGTTAAGTCTGCAGCTGGTTCCCTCAGCTGGGATGATTGGTGTTATTAATATATCCAAAGATGATGGTTTTCTCCTTAAGACGTCTCCACCAATCAGACTCGAGTGTCCAGAAGCCACGAGAGGGGGCGGAGCCGCAAGTTATTTGGCTTAATTGGTCAGTAATGTGAGTGATGGGTAAGTTAGAGAGTGTAGTTAGTGCGTTCTCAGGTTAAGGGTCTATAGTCAGGGAGAGGGGATGACGGTCGACATGCTTCTACTCTCATGGTTCGACTCCCTCATGCGGATTAATAAACTTCTAATTAAATCTGGAATTACAGAGTTATTCACGCCCTGGTACTTCAATAAAGAGGAATGTCCTTTATGAACTGATTCAATAACAAAATAACAAGAGCATATGGATAGCTTAGTGGTTTATGGAAACATTATAAAACTTAAATTACCAGACTGTCGATTAAGGCAGCGTCTGGGATGCTCTCGGACGCAGGTTCGAATCCTCGTCACGGCCCTTGGGGATTTGTGCTTTAAGCTCCCAGGTCTTAGGTGTTAGCCAATTATTATTTATCCAAAGGCTTACTCTGACAAATCACTTATTTGTCAAAGTACACTTACACTTACTTGAACCTTAAAATGTAAGTAGACAAAGCTCACATTTACATCATGTGTCGAGCTAAAACAAAGGGGAGTTATTTCACCCGTCACACACACATCCACTTTGGATTCAATAATTACATGTTATCTCCCTTTGAAGAACATTATCCTCGAGACATTGTCAGAATATATGAGTGTGATTAATTGTTTTAATTGCGACGAGAGTCTATTGTAAGGGTTATCGTACAGGTGTTAACTGGTCTGGTAACGAGTATCGTATATTGTGACGGTCCGCAATGCGGTAATTTTTGTATTCGGGAATGGTTCGAGTCACGCAGGGAAGGGTTAGGCCTGGGGGTGTATGTTTACAGGGTGACTGAGGATATTTGCACCAGGTGGTGGGTGGTGTAGGTGGATGGTGGTGGTGGTGGTGGTGGTGGTGGTGGTGCTGCTGGTAGACAGTCTTTGTGCTCGTAGTGGTGCGGGTTGGTGGTGTTGGTGGGTAGTTATGGTGGTGGTGGAGAGTAGTGCTGGTGGGCGTTAGTAGCACCAGTGTTCGGTGGTGGTGGTGCAGGAGGTGCTTATAGAGAGATGATGATGATGGTGGTGGTGGGGTGGTGGCACCGGTGCCAACGACCCCAACACCGTCGTCAGCGCCACCAGTGCCACTGTCTGGCGGCCTGCAACACCCATCTTCACAGTGTTGCAACCACCGCTCTCTTGCAATTCTGTCGACTCACCTCAATATACGTTCCTTTTATTATCAAATCCATCAATCCATAAGAAAAGCGACATATCAGTAACGACAAAAAGCACTATAATATTAACGCTTGCCACGCCTCAGCCTCGATAGGTTAAGTGGGTTGTTTGGGTTTGTACGCTAAATACAACAAGCATTGGCTCAAACACACACAAAAATATATGTAAATTACTATCAAATCACACCTCCGAGCCTTGAATGCCGGACCATACAGGCCGGGACCTACACCGTTGCTACAAAGACACTCCTCTAAAACTTTACTACACAAATCAGCTTCAAATTCCACTCACAGTCTTACTGAACACATTCCCAAACTAGGCCCTAAAACCCTCCCCTGAA
>NC_091219.1:24618701-24673701 GCF_040958095.1 Procambarus clarkii | reverse complement strand
CCCCTGACCTGGTGAGGGGGGAGGGGGTTAGTACTGGTGGTGACCCGCCCCCCTGACCTGGTGAGGGGGGGAGGGGGTTAGTACTGATGGTGACCCGCCCCCCTGACCTGGTGAGGGGGGAGGGGGGGTGGGGGTTAGTACTGATGGTGACCCGCCCCCCTGACCTGGTGAGGGGGGAGGGGGGTGGGTTAGTACTGGTGGTGACCCGCCCCCCTGACCTGGTGAGGGGGGAGGGGGTTAGTACTGATGGTGACCCGCCCCCCTGACCTGGTGACGGGGGAGGGGGGAGGGTTAGTACTGGTGGTGACCCGCCCCCCCTGACCTGGTGAGGGGGGAGGGGGGAGGGGGTTAGTACTGGTGGTGACCCGCCCCCCTGACCTGGTGAGGGGGGAGGGGGGGTGGGGGTTAGTACTGGTGGTGACCCGCCCCCCTGACCTGGTGAGGGGGGAGGGGGTTAGTACTGATGGTGACCCGCCCCCCTGACCTGGTGAGGGGGGAGGGGGTTAGTACTGATGGTGACCCGCCCCCCTGACCTGGTGAGGGGGGGAGGGGAGGGTTAGTACTGGTGGTGACCCGCCCCCCTGACCTGGTGAGGGGGGGAGGGGAGGGTTAGTACTGGTGGTGACCCGCCCCCCTGACCTGGTGAGGGGGGGAGTGGGGGTTAGTACTGATGGTGACCCGCCCCCCTGACCTGGTGAGGGGGGGAGGGGAGGGTTAGTACTGGTGGTGACCCGCCCCCCTGACCTGGTGAGGGGGGAGGGGGTTTGTACTGATGGTGACCCGCCCCCCCCTGACCTGGTGAGGGGGGAGAGGGAGTGGGGGTTAGTACTGGTGGTGACCCGCCCCCCTGACCTGGTGAGGGGGGAGGGGGAGTGGGGGTTAGTACTGGTGGTGACCCGCCCCCCTGACCTGGTGAGGGGGGAGGGGGAGTGGGGGTTAGTACTGGTGGTGACCCGCCCCCTTGACCTGGTGAGGGGGGAGGGGGGTGGGGGTTAGTACTGGTGGTGACTCACCTCAGCACCACCTGGGGACTCACCTCAGCACCACCTGGGGACTCACCTCAGCACCACCTGGGGACTCACCGCAGCACCACCTGGGGACTCACCTCAGCACCACCTGGGGACTCACCTCAGCACCACCTGGGGACTCACCTCAGCACCACCTGGGGACTCACCTCAGCACCACCTGGGGACTCACCTCAGCACCACCTGGGGACTCACCTCAGCACCACCTGGGGACTCACCTCAGCACGGTGCCGTCCTTGTACCAGGTGACGGTGTCGACGGGTTCACCTGAGACGTGGCACCTCAGCTCCAGCCTCCCCCCCGCGTCCACCTGCACCTCCCTCGGCGTCACCTGCAACACGTGCAACACCTGCATCAACACCTGCAACACCTACATCAACACTTGCATTAACACCTGCATCAACACCTGCATCAACACCTGCAACAACACCTGCAACAACACCTGCATCAACCCCTACATCAATACCTGCAACACCTGGATCAACACCTGCAACACGTGCAACACGTGCAACACCTGTTTCATCATCTGTCACCCATGTACACATACAGGTAAGGGCTGAGGTATACTGAACCTTGTAACTACTATATAAGTACTATAACACTTGATATATTGGACTTGTACCCATGATTGACCATGTAATATATCAATTATACAACGTATATGACGTAACTATATAACCTGAGCTTGTAAAAGCATCGTAATCACCTTCAGTGGTTGAGTGCTTAATAACACATTAGTTTCTATATCAGCTATCTTACCCTCTCAGAGTACGAAAGCCATAAATGTATGTGTATGTATGTATGTGTGTGTGTATATGTGTATGTATGTATATATGAATATGTGTGCGTATTTATGCATATGTATGTGTATAAAGTATATGTGGAAGCTGATCAGAATTATATTTCACCTTTGTAAATGCACATTAATGACAATGTAAAAGACACATCGAACACTTTATGTAGGACATACGTAAATCTGTGTATCTATGTACTTATATCTGCAGGTTAACTTAGCATTTTAAAAGCACTACAATCACCTTATGTGGTTGATTGTTCAATAAATCCCTGAACTATATGTTTAACAGATCTCTCACCCTGTCCATGGAGGACATTAGAAAATGTATATGTGCTGGTTAGCATTGTAAATCTCTGGCGACGTCTGTGGTAGAAAATAATAATAAAGAAAAGGTAAACAATGCAGAGAGAGGGACTCACCTAGACAGAGAGGGACTCACCTAGACAGAGAGGGACTCACCTAGACAGAGAGGGACTCACCTAGACAGAGAGGGACTCACCTAGACAGAGAGGGACTCACCTAGACAGAGAGGGACTCACCTAGACAGAGAGGGACTCACCTAGACAGTGAGGGACTCACCTGGACAGAGAGGGACTCACCTAGACAGAGAGGGACTCACCTAGACAGAGAGGGACTCACCTGGACAGGGAGGGACTCACCTAGACAGAGAGGGGGACTCACCTAGACAGAGAGGGGGACTCACCTAGACAGAGAGGGACTCACCTGGACAGAGCTTGACTCACCTGGACAGAGAGGGACTCACCTAGACAGAGAGGGACTCACCTGGACAGAGAGGGACTCACCTGGACAGAGAGGGACTCACCTAGACAGAGAGGGACTCACCTGGACAGAGAGGGACTCACCTAGACAGAGAGGGACTCACCTAGACAGAGAGGGACTCACCTAGACAGAGAGGGACTCACCTGGACAGAGAGGGACTCACCTAGACAGAGAGGGACTCACCTGGACAGAGAGGGACTCACCTGGACAGAGAGGGACTCACCTGGACAGAGAGGGGGACTCACCTAGACAGAGAGGGGGACTCACCTAGACAGAGAGGGGGACTCACCTAGACAGAGAGGGGGACTCACCTAGACAGTGAGGGACTCACCTAGACAGAGAGGGGGACTCACCTAGACAGTGAGGGACTCACCTAGACAGAGAGGGACTCACCTGGACAGAGCTTGACTCACCTGGACAGAGCTTGACTCACCTGGACAGAGACGGGCAAGGTGACCAACAGGTGAGCGGAGTACCTGGTCTCACCAGCGGTGTTGTTGGCCACACAGGTGTACTGGGCGGTGTCCTCCACCCCCACCCGCCCCAGTACTAGCGACCCCCCCACCATCCACACCCCGCTGCTGCCCCCCACGGGTCTCGAACCCCGGTACCACCTGTGGGAGAGAGAGAGATATATATACCTCTGAGTCTTATTGTGATATTACGCTAATGTGCCCAATCGTTTCTCCTGCGAGAAATTTGCGCACATTTTGCGTATACGTAATTTTATACCAAATACGTATCAATTGCTTACCCGTGCCACCTCTTGGCTGGCTTAATCTTCATCAATCACCATCTGTCCTCTTTCATCCAGGTGAAAATTTACGTATCCTACTCAAATCTCCTAAAAATGGATAAAAATGGATCTAAATTATACATCCCCCATAGTACAGTCATGGTAATTTATAGTCATAATGTATAATCATGTAATTTGAACAATAGCAGTGATTTGTATAATTTAGATCCATTTCTGATTGATCAGTTAAAGGGCGATTTGAGTAGGATCACTGATACACATTTGTCTCACTAATTCACTGTTAATATCTACTATCTTATGTTATTATTATCCATGTATGGGCCTATTGGCCCATAGGATGCAGCTCTTATTATATATCCACATAATCCCATTCATATATTTATCATTGTACCTCGCTTCACCTCTCTCTCCTGCTTAATATGTTCAAACTTACTGACTTATTAATCATTCATTCTGAAGATGGATTATTAAATACGAAAGTACTTTAGGAAATTCCTGTTTCAATTCTTCCTTCGTGGTCTGACACTGTCATATTATATATATATATATATATATATATATATATATATATATATATATATATATATATATATATATATATATATATATATATATATTATATATATATATATTGTATCTATTTAAATGCATATTTAAAATATTTGGAGTTAGAAAGAACAATGCTGGCCACCTCCATCCCCCAGGGAGAGTGGAAGAGTGCAACGATGCAAGAAAAAGTCTGCATAGTCTCTGTAAACGAGAGAGAGAGAGAGAGAGAGAGAGAGAGAGAGAGAGAGAGAGAGAGAGAGAGAGAGAGAGAGAGAGAGAGAGAGAGAGAGAGAGAGAGCAGGCGAGAGGGAGGTTAAAAGTAAGGCGATAGGGAGAAGGGGAGAGCGACCGAGGGGAGGAGAGCAAGGGGTAATAAAATCCCAAAAAGAAATGTGGTGAGTGAGGAGGGGAAAGAGGGGGAAACTCGGAAGAGAAGAGAGTGAGAGAGAGGGATTCTTGGGTGAGAGGTGAGAGGAGACCAGACGGTAAAAAAAAGGCCGAGCAGAAGGAGTTTTAGAAGGGAGAGGGACAGACCCTTATGTGGGAGAGTAAGAGGGACAGACCCTTATGTGGGAGAGTAAGAGGGACTGACCCTTACGTGGGAGAGTAAGAGGGACAGACCCTTATGTGGGAGAGTAAGAGGGACAGACCCTTATGTGGGAGAGTAAGAGGGACTGACCCTTACGTGGGAGAGTAAGAGGGACAGACCCTTAAGTGTGAGAGTAAGAGAGACAGACCCTTACGTGGGAGAGTAAGAGGGACAGACCCTTAAGTGTGAGAGTAAGAGGGACAGACCCTTACGTGGGAGAGTAAGAGGGACAGACCCTTACGTGGGAGAGTAAGAGGGACAGACCCTTACGTGGGAGAGTAAGAGGGACAGACCCTTATGTGTGAGAGTGAGAGAGAGAAGCTTCGTATGAGAAAGGAGGAAGAGAAGATGAGAGCAGCAACAGCAACTTTAGATGCGAGAGGAGATAGATGAGAAGTAATAGAAACGGATGAGAGGGGTATTAAGATAACAAAAAAGAGAGAGAGAGAGAGAGAGAGAGAGAGAGAGAGAGAGAGAGAGAGAGAGAGAGAGAGAGGAAAACCGCCCACCGTCATCTGAGAGGCTAAGCGTCCTCATCTCAGAGTGTGGAACCTGAGATGCTTGCCAGGCTAGGCCAGTGGACCCAGTAAGGTGATTCCTCTCTTCCGGCCCTAACCAGGTCATCAATTACCAGGTTACCGCTAGACAACCAGAGCTTTACACCCGCTGGAAGACGAGCACGATACTAGCCTTGAGGAACTAGCAAAGGTACAGGCCCCTAGCCTTGGCAAACTAGCAAAGGTACAGGCCTCTAGCCTTGGGGAACTAGCAAAGGTTACAGGCCCCCTAGCCTTGTGGAACTAGCAAAGGTACAGGCCCTAGCCTTGAAGAACTAGCGAAGGTACAGGCCCCTAGCCTTGACAAACTAGCAAACGTACAGGCCCCCTAGCCTTGGGGAACTATCAAAGGTTACAGGCCTCTTGCCTTGGGGAACTAGCAAAGGTACAGGCTGGAACTAGCAAAGGTACAGGCCTCTAGCCTTGGGGAACTAGCAAAGGTACAGGCTCCCTAGCCTTGAGGAACTAGCAAAGGTACAGGCCCCTAGCCTTGGCAAACTAGCAAAGGTACAGGCCCCTAGCCTTGGCAAACTAGCAAAGGTACAGGCCCATAGCCTTGAGGAACTAGCAAAGGTTACAGGCCCCCCTAGCCTTGAGTAACTAGCAATAACTCAGATCCTAGCCAGGGGTGGGGGAGAGAATAGTTAGGGGGCAAGAGAAGGGGAGAGCGGGGAGCGAAGAGGAGGGGGAGGAAGAGAGTTGGGGAAGAACAATGGGGGGTAAATACGGTCCACAAGTATGGGGGATCATACTGACCTTACAAAATAGGGGTTGACATTGAGCCACGCAAGAAAGTGAGTACCATTAGTGTACACAATGTGGGGGTAGTACTCACGTATAGTGGGGGGGAGGGTGGCCCTGGGCCACGCAGGGGAGGGTCACTCTGGCACCGGCTGGGGCCACCACACGACCTGCTCGCTCGCTCATCCTCGGTGGCACTGACCCTTGTGCCTCTGGAACACACAATAACAACATTGGCGACTCAGCAAGCCTTCGTCAGGCGTATCAATAGTGACCTATGCTGACCTGTACTGACCAGTTTCCCAGCTATGTGATGATGACCTATGATGTTCCCCCGCCTCACCACTCTCACCATGGGTATGACAAGGGGGGTGGGGGGATCAACAGAGAGAAGGGGAGACTAATGAAACCATTTCCACCACTACAATAACCGCCCCCTTCACCTGCCTAGCAATTAATTAAAAAAGAGCAATATCGAACACTCTACAGCCTTGATTACATGTAAATTTAAAATATAACCGGATCAAATATTGAATTTGTGATAAATAATTCATATATTTATATATACAAGAGAAATATATTCAACTCTAACTTATTTACAATGCATCATTTGTATGAGGCATTGACATGTATACTCTTATACTCTGTGTATTGTATGAGGCAGGAACACTAACACACTAAATATATATGAGGGGGAGAGAGAGAGAGAGAGAGAGAGAGAGAGAGAGAGAGAGAGAGAGAGAGAGAGAGAGAGAGAGAGAGAGAGAGAGAGAGAGAGAGAGAGAGAGAGATATAAAGTGTTCACTCATTCAAAGATGTGTAGCATTAATACACTTAATCTTATCAAGTTTCACAAGCTACCACTGTATACACAGGTTCCCCCAGTATACACCGATGCCTCAACTATACGACAGTTTTCCAAGCATACAGTGATCCCTGCGTTATACACAAGTATACTCTAGCTCTTCTAATACACACAGATTCCTCAAGAGTACCTTACTTCATGATATTTTACGCTCACGTAAATACAACATACTGAATAGCGTCAACTTGCGAAATGGTACAGGGTGTGCACTATGGTACAGGGTGTGCACTATGGTACAGGGTGTGCAATATGGTACAGGGTGTGCACTATGGTACAGGGTGTGCAATATGGTACAGGGTGTGCACTATGGTACAGGGTGTGCACTATGGTACAGGGTGTGCAATATGGTACAGGGTGTGCACTATGGTACAGGGTGTGCAATATGGTACAAGGTGTGCAATATGGTACAGGGTGTGCACTATGGTACAGAGTGTGCACTATGGTACAGGGTGTGCAATATGGTACAGGGTGTGCACTATGGTACAGGGTGTGCAATATGGTACAAGGTGTGCAAAATGCCACAGAATGCGCAAAAAAGACACCAAATGCACAAAAGATACTGAATGCACAAAAAGGCATTGAAGTACAAAAAGGCTACAGAATACACAAAACTTAAAGTAGAATACAGACTCCTAAATTACATAAAAGCCAAGAGTGGCAGCGTCTCTCTATAGGCATAAAAAAACGCTCTAAAACATTTAATTGCGTAAATGTGTGAAATAGTTACTAAATAGTTCACGTAGGCCAATTACCCAAACAAATCAAATTACTAACCAATTCAGCAAAGTCTATGTTCATTACACGTATTAAACTAAAAAATATCGTGAATAATTTTTTAAATTCATCGAATGTTATTCATATATTTGTCACAATTGTTTTCAGATTTTTTTTTATTACTTGTAAAACCGCTTTACAAATTGATGTTAAATGTTTATTTAGATATTTATATTTTTTATGTTTTTAAAAAAAAGGCAGATAAATTTTGATATATCTTGTGTGGTTGGGCATTAACCTCGAGAGAGAGAGAGAGAGAGAGAGAGAGAGAGAGAGAGAGAGAGAGAGAGAGAGAGAGAGAGAGAGAGAGAGAGAGAGAGAGACTTCTTGACATTATTATAAATGAATATGTGCATGTATATGCAAGCGTATATGACTATGTATGTCTGTGCATATGTATACGAGAAAGTTGCTGGTTGAGTACTTAAGATGCTGCAGGAAAATAACCATGTAGTTATAAAAAATTAAATAATAATGCATCTTAATTACATAACGAACGTTCGAATGTAATCAACATATCTGAGGAAGGATGATAAATAATTAAGACTTCATTAAGTCTCGGTGGATCAGGTCGAGACACGTCCTCATCTTGACCTTCCGTGACCTCCTCAGACTTCCTTTAACCTGATAGGTAATATCATGACATCTTTAGGAAGATTCTGATCGCTTTAATCATCTCTGATCGTACTTGATCCCCTCTTCTGAACTCTCGCTTGATCTATTCTACCTTCCACGTCATTTCATCTTCACGATCTCGTCTCTTGACGGCGTTAATGATTTCCTGGACCCTTTCCACTACTTCCTCTGATCTTGCGTGGCTTCTCTCAGCCTCTTCTCATCTCTCCTGATCTCTGCTCTTATATTTTCTCCAGGTCAAGCGCCACGATTCTTTTTTCCTGACATATCAACGCATTCTTATCTTTCAAGGCGCATGTCTTTATATGCTCTCTTGGTGACTGCCAGCCTCCATGATGTCAATATATAGGTAAGACAGAAACACCTGTTCCAAGGCGCATGACAATACCCAAACAATAAGACTCCATCAAGGAACAATGTCTTCGTGCAACCAGATCATCACCAGAGATATACTAACTAGCAACACCCAACCAATTGATAGATAAAACATCAATTAAAGATTAGACATAGACGAAGCACTGCGTGTTAAACATTCTCAGCCATCAACCGCCAGCAGCCAACACTCAGGTATATTCTACCGTCCTCGAGGCAGAATATCCGGTGCTCACTACCCAAGTCTTGAGGATATCTTGAGGTTATCTTGAGATGATTTCGGGCTTAGCGTCCCCGCGGCCCGGTCCTCGACCAGGCCTCCTTTTTATTACACACCCACCCTGGAAGCAGCCCGTAGCAGCTGTCTATCTCCCAGGTACCTATTTACTGCTAGGTATCAGGGACATCAGGGTGAAAGAAACATTTTGCCCATTTGTCTCCGCCTCCACCGGGGATCGAACCCGGAACCTCAGGACTACGAATCCTAAGCACTGTCCACTCAGCTGTCAGGCCCCCTTCATCATGTCAACATAGAATTAAGGACACTACTGGTCTATTGGCCCAGATGACTCCTTGCTTAATATTATTGATCTTAATCTCATTCATCTTGATCATCAATCTTAATCTAATTCATCTTGGGCATCACTCTCCTCTGACGTGTCTCTACTGTCTCCAATCCCCGACCGTCCAAGTGGTTGGGCACTATTTCCTTCCCTCCCCCGTCCCATCCTAAATCCTTATTCTCTTATCCCTTCCAAGTGCTATATAGTCGTAATGGTTTAGCGCTTTCTGCCCATAAATTACCCTATCTTATCTTGCCTACTTCCTCCACACACCTCTACACCCCTTCGCACACCTCTACTCCCCTCTACACACCTCTACACTCACCTCTACATCACTCCACACACCTCTACACACCTCCACACACCTATACACTCACCTCTACATCCCTCCACACACCTCTACTTCCCTCTACACACCTCTACACCCCTCCACACACCTCTACTCCCCTCTACACACCTCTACATCACTCCACACACCTCTACACACCTCTACACTCACCTCTACATACCTCCACACACCTCTAAATCCCTCTACACCCTTGCACACACCTCTACACACCTCCACACACCTCTACACACCTCCCCACACTTCTACACTCCCCTCTACATCCCTCCACACACCTCTACTCCCCTCTACACACCTCTACTCCCCTCTACACACCTCTACACACCTCTACTCTCCTCTACACCCCACCACGCGCCTCTATACACCCTCGCACGATACAATACAATTCCTAAACTGTTAGCTGGGGGCGTAGTGTGCTCCGATGTTCCCCTTCCTCATTTCTCACTCTCATACCCTCAAGCTTTTTGTTCTCAAGCCTCTGTTCCATTTTCTCTTTTCCTCCCACGTCCTCCTCCTCCTTCCTGCTGTGTTCATTTCTCTGTCTCTGTGCCTCCCTCTCTCTCTTTCTCTCTTTCTGTTCTTTTGTCTCTGTTCATGGCTGTTATGTCTATCTCTGTCTCTCTCTCTGTGTTCATCTGTCTCTCTTGCCCAACCGCTTGGGCTGGACGGTAGAGCCACGGTCTCGCTTCATGTAGGTCGGCGTTCAATCCCCGACCGTCCCCACGTAGTTGGGTACCATTCCTTTCCCCCGTCCCATCCCAAATCCTTATCCTGACCCGTTCCAAGTGCTATATAGTCGTAATGGCTTGGCGCTTTCCCCTGGTAATTGCCTCTCTCTCTCTCTCTCTCTCTTTGCATCTATCGCTCTCTCACTCTCTCTCTGTCTCTCTCTCTCTCTCTCTCTCTTTCTCTCTCTTTATCTGTTTCTCTATGCATGATATTCAAACTCCTAAGGATGTAGTGAATATGTCTGTATATATATAACGAGTTTAGACTATGTCTAGGTCACATATGTGTCTTAGACAAATATGTGTGTCTTAGACTATGTCTAGGTCAAAACTGATGTTAGTGCCTCGGCAGTTAAGTTGTGTTGGCCTTGACAAGTGTCGTGTGGTTGATATAGGCCTTAAGTCCAACACCAGACCAACCTAGGTGACCCAATATATATAAATATATATTATAAATATATATATTGACCTTCACCTGTGGGCGAGGCTGGGCACGTGCTACTTGTTAATTAAGGCTCTCGACTACACGTGTGTACCTCAGTGGTTCAACCCTGACAGGTAGTCCGGTGTTGGTACGATGGACGATTTGGTATATGAATCTTTCTTAATGTTTCCAACTCTCACCGTGAGTCAAGTCGCTTGGACGACGACGGTTCTACCAGGTCAAGGAAGATGAATCATCATCACTGATGAACACTGATTATAGCCGTGAAGAGTACCTCGATGGACGAAACTCAAAAAGGTAGTTAAATCTGGCGCGTGAGTCCCGTAGAGTTTTTTCAGTCTCGCTGGCCACGGGCCCTGTATGACTATAACCATCTTGCGAGTTGGGGATTTTTTTTTGCACAGTTGCATAGTGTAGGTGTGTTGCACTTGTCTACCTCTTATTTTCCTGTTCTACTACCTCTCTCTTATCTACCTCATTATACTTTGTTCATGTTGGGAATGTCGATTAACGTCGCTGAAATACGGCCTATCTCTGGTATTGGTGTGTGTGTTTTCATTTTGTTGTTTTATTGAGTTGCACCCATGGTGTGTGTGTGTGTGAGAGTGTGTATGTGTGTGTGTGTGTGTGTGTGAATGCGTGTGTGCGTGCGTGCGAGCACGCTTCGAATGCAGCGGATTTTCTTTTGGTAATATCAACGTCTGAAACATATCCGTCTCGATACTCAGTCCCTCCACACTGCTGTGACAAGCTTCCTCTCTACCCAAGTCCACACACTGAATAGGCCTACACAGGTGCTGGCGTACATGGGTACAAGAGAGTCCACGACACCAAGCGGGGGCCCCAATCAGTGTCTCCAAGAAATAAATTTTGGATTTCGAAACCCTTTTTATACTACTGCAGATCCTCTGCCCACCACCCAGAAAGGACCATAATACATGTTTGAGTGCCAACACTGGCTGACACCTCCACTATTCACACCACTGGTGGGGAAAAAACTAGCAAGACAACACGCTAAAATATGCAGACGCCGTTAAGGAACTAAATAACCCGTACACAACTTGGCTCCTGACCCCAGGGGGAATAAGTCACCAAGAGTTTTCTCAGGAGTTAGGAAGTCGAAATTCATTGTCTTAGTGCTGTGTAAGTCCAATAACAAATGGTGATTACCTCCTCGAATCCTGTGTCTAGGGGCTGCCGAGGTTCTTCAGCCTTTAGATGTGTAGAATAATGTGTTATAGATCATTAATCGTAATAACACAAATTAAAGTCATTATTGAGTAGTTTGTGAGAACATTGTACAATATACATCGGTTCCTCCCGAAGGTCTTATATTGTCCTCTCCGGGGTTTATGGAGGGGTGACTGGGGGGTTATACACTATGTATATATGTCTACACACACATGTATGTATGTTAGTCAACCTCACATATGTGCGTATGTAAGTGCATGTGTATGTCTTGACTGACGGTTATGTATAATTAGCTTATATTCTTTTCCGATTGAGTGTACCTGCAGCAGTACTGTACTGTGCAGAAGTTCCATAAGCGGCAGTAGCCAGGCTTATATGTGAGGACACGTCCCGTGATGCCTCTGGTGTCGTCATGAGGTCGTCTTGTGATGGTCCAGAAGTCGTTATGTGATATGGTCGTGTAGTCAAGAGAAGGTCGTGTGCACCCCACACTTGCACCCACCCAACCCCCCCAACCCCAACCTCCCTTCTCATCCCCTTTACCACCGGGGTCAATTACACACCCGGGGGCCAATCACATTTGGTATGCTACAATAGTTTAACAATAAAATATTCCCCCCCTTATTTTTCCTGACATTTCTTTAGACTGTGTGTGTACAGGATCTCTCGACAGATAGTATTTACATCTAAAAAAAAATATGGCGCATGCGCCATAATTTTTTAAATGGATTAGCTGCTCTCTCTCTCTCTCTCTCTCTCTCTCTCTCTCTCTCTCTCTCTCTCTCTCTCTCTCTCTCTCTCTCTCTCTCTCTCTCTCTCTCATTCTATTATTTGATTTTATGGACACACGGTTTAGAACTGTACAAGATGACCTATGTCAAGTCTCAACCAAGTCTTGGCCAAATCCTGTGTCTATGTAGCAGATCCTTCTCAAACACCAGAATGATGTCGGCTCTTACAACTCAAGGCGGTCAGCCACCAGCAGTTTCACCCTGACTGTAGATTTTTTAAGAACTTCACTTCCTCAGCAAATCATTCAGCTTTCATCTGACTTGCAAATACTCTTAACAATTGTTCATGAAATAATGTCACCCGATCAAAAATAACTTATTTGGGGTCACCCGATGGTTCTAAACTAGCTTTTGTGCCTCATATAAATCTTAACATTAAATGAAGTATTCGCCATATAAAACCACATAATAATAACAAATGATAATGCATTAGAAAGAGCTAAGAAAACAGCTCTTGAAAATTGAACATACGAACTTATCATTCACTCAGAGAACTCTTTATGCCAGTACAAGGAAAATACAGAGCAAATGAGAGAGAGAGAGAGAAAGAGAGAGAGAGAAAGAGAGAGAGAGAGAGAGAGAGAGAGAGAGAGAGAGAGAGAGAGAGAGAGAGAGATAGAGAGAGAGAGAGAGAGAGAGAGAGAGAGAGAGAGAGAGAGAGAGAGAGAGAGAGAGAGAGAGAGAGAGAGAGAACAATGTATGTGTGAAAGTAATAATAGAAATAAAAGCGTGAACAGAACATGACAGACAAAGAGTGATATAGATGAAAGAGGTAGCCAAGACGCGAGATATAATACAATAAAAATAAGGGGGATGAGAGAAAGGGTGGAATCACACAGGGGTGAGAAGGAAGGTAGGAGGATGAGAGGAGAGGAAAGGAGAAAGAAAGGCAAGGGAGAGTGGAAAGAAACAAGATAAATGGGGAGAGTGGAAGATATACTGTGTATCTGGTAGGGTGGTTGTGGTGAGAGAGAGAGAGAGAGAGAGAGAGAGAGAGAGAGAGAGAGAGAGAGAGAGAGAGAGAGAGAGAGAGAGAGAGAGAGAGAGAGAGAGAGAGAGAGAGGATCAGTGTTGGTGGACAGTGGGGCCTTAAACTCCAATTCAGCAGTGAGACAACGACTGCAACACACAAATACACACACAGAAAATGACATGGTAATATGTGAGTTACAAATTAAAAGCTTTAAAGAAGTGTTCACACTAGACAATGAACACCTGCCAGAGGTATAGGACGGAACAACCCTTAAAAGAGAGACAGGAAGCAGTTGACGCCTGGTCAAATATCCTTCAGTAATCTAAAAGGCTTCATTGGAAAGGGGAGAAATACCAAACAGCTGGAAGACAGCTAATATTATTCCTATATATAAAAGGGGCGTAGATAGTAAGCACTAAACAACAGGTTTAAAACGAGAAAAATTAATCAAAAGACAAGTGGAACTATACAGGTTCTGAGAACGAAGTCGTGTCTGGCAAACTTGCTCTAGATTTGAATGACAAAATGTCGACGATCACGAAGGAAAGATAAAGATGAGCTGACTGCATCTTCTTTGACTGCCAAAAAGGCCTCGACACTGTTCAACGAAATTGTCTTTATCACACAAGCTTGAGAAACAAACTGGAGTAAATGAGAGCAGGTTTAACTGGCTGAGACATTACTTATCCAGCAGAACAGAGAATAGTAATGATGTATGTGAGATCAGGATGAGTGGCAGAAAATATCGTAGCATCACAAGTACTAGGATCCGTGATGCGTCTAATACATCACAATGGTGAGGTGGTCTGAGGAGTGGCTGCTCGACCACAGTCCAAGAAAATGTAAGGTGATGAGGCTCAGACAGAGGTGGAGGTGGTCACAGGGTTATCTTGAGATTCTTGAGATGATTTCGGGGCTTTTTTTTTAGTGTCCCCGCGGCCCGGTCCTCGACCAGGCCTCCACCCCCAGGAAGCAGCCCGTGACAGCTGACTAACACCCAGGTACCTATTTTACTGCTAGGTAACAAGGGCATAGGGTGAAAGAAACTCTGCCCAATGTTTCTCGCCGGCGCCTGGGATCGAACCCAGGACCACAGGATCACAAGTCCAGCGTGCTGTCCGCTCGGCCGACCGGCTCCCAGGGACAGTACTGGAAATACTGAGATGGCCAAAACTTGGAAATGAAAAGATCAAATGACCAAGAATAAGATATAAACCCAAGCCAATCACTTGAGGTTCGCATTAACAGAATAACATCAGCAGCACATGCAACGCTGCCAAACACAGTGGTGGAGACACCTGAATAGGACTTCAGGACGCCAGCACCTTCAAGACGCTGTGTATTGCCTGTCTAAGACCAGCTCTAGAATATGTCGCCCCTCTCTGAAATCTTCGGAAAAAACAGAGCTTAGAGCTTTGCTGAAATGTCTCAAAACTTAGCTAAGGCAGCCATACAAAATCTATGGGGGAAACTAGATCTCATCCTGATGGTTAGAAAATGAAATGATCCCCTAGGCAGAACAGAAACGACTGGGCACATTTCCTTCCTCCCTGATGCTTGTGTTCACCTAGAGATAAATACGTACCCGTGGGGGGTACTTATTTATGCTAATAAATAGGCCAACAGTTGCCCTAGCCGCTGGGACAACCGCACTTAACCTAAGTAACGGCTTTCTGTCCCGAATATCGGGGAAACAAGACATTGAATAATGAACAGGCAAAGAGGGGGGGGGGGAGAAGAGAACAAGAACAAGGGCACTCAGGGGGGGGGCGGGGAATAGGAAGCACAGATGAACCAGAGAAACGTGAAGAAATACTCGCATGCAGATCAACTGGTGAACAGGTGGGGACGAACTTGAACCACAAGTGATAGGGACCTAATTATAACTGTACCAAAACCGTCCACATAGCTGCGCATAAAACAGGTCCAACAGCCCCCGAGGCGGGGCTCTAGAGCTAGACCTCGCTCCTCGTAGACGTAACAAGAACAGCAAACATCCAAAACATTCATTCCTGGCCAGAAAACATAACCTCAGCTTTATAGGTCCCAACTTTTTTTGTGTGTGTGGGATAAGAAATTCGTTCCCAAGGGGCCCAGGCAATAATCAATAAATCTGGTGCACGGGGAAGGGGGAATAACGGGGGATGGAAGGGGGGGAAGAGTAGGGGAGGGGGAATAGAATGAGGAAAGGAAAGAGCCAAATCGTCAGCTTTACTGGACACTTCTCCATTAATGTTCAAGTGAGCGGCCGAATGTTTCCTTACGCCAGTACCCCCTCCTCCTCCTCTTCCGTTTTCTGTGAGGCGTGAGGCTCCTTTTTTACTCTCTTAGTTAAATTGAATTTAACAAAAGTTAACGTAGAATTTAATAAAAGTGAACAGGAAATTATGACTGATAACATAAATTTATTTAACACTCACAAGTTCACACAAACACCTGACCTGACTTGAGTTCCGGGGATCGATTCCCGACGAAGGCGGAAAAACAAATGGGCAGACTTTCTTTCACCCTGATGCTTTTGTTCACCTAGCAGTAAATAGGTACCTGGGGATTAGACAGCTGCTACGGGCTGCTTCCTGTGTGTGTGTGTGTGTGTGTGTGTGTGTGTGTGTGTGTGTGTGTGTGTGTGTGTGTGTGTGTGTGTGTGTGTGTGTGTGTGTGTGTGTATACACAGCATTTGGCCTCATACAGAATACAGTTAAGGTCGTGTGTATGATCCACGTGAGGAGATAAACTACTTGAGGGCCATCAGGTCCTCTCATTAACACACGTGTAGACAAGTCCGCTTACACCTGAGGTACACCTTTACACGCCCCGGCCAGGGCAGCGACGGTTGGGCACGTTTTCCTTTCACCTAATTACGTCTGATCACCTAGCAATAAATACACATCCGGGAGTTAGGTAACTGTCGTGGGTTGCTTGTTGCATCCTGGAGATGGTCAGAAGGCTTGGGGGGGACCTCGATAGGGCTAAGTATAGGCTTCCTGTCTTCGACAATGACAGATCCTTCAGACTGTTATGGAAGAATTCCCCAACAAGACCTCTACACACACATTCCAGAACACTGTCTGAGAAAGCACAGTATCTGCGGGATTGTGGATAAGACTGATTTTAGAACACCGAGCACCCACCTACGTGAGACTAGTACCAGAGCATGCAGTGCCAGCATAGAGTCCCAACCTCATCAAATACATACGGAAGTTAGAATAAATGCAGAAGCTCGCTACAAGACTATATCTGGAACTGAGATAACTTGGGACCCAGACAAGACTAAGGAACACAAACTCACAACGTCTCAAATGAGCAGAGGTCAGAGGAGACATGATCGAGATGTACATAATATTCAGAAGCATGGGAATGTTGACAAAGACGTTTTAGGGATCAGAAGGAAGAAGATGAGAAAGCACCGTTGTATGCAGACTGAAGCACAGGAGAGCAAGGAAGCACGTAGCAGAAGAATAAGCAGCGAAGGTGAATTAGATAGGCAGTCAGAGACACAAAGATACGAAGCTTGAAAATTATATACAAGGCAAAAGGCAAGACTGTAGCGAGTTATTATCAGGAAGCGTTTGGGCAAAAGTCCCCCACAGGAAAGGTTCCAGTACAAGCTTGAGACCCGGCTGGCTTAACTAGCCCGGGCCTTGGGTGAGAGAGAGGATACCTCTCTGGAAGGACACAGAGGGTCAGACTTATGGGAATGCAGTTAAAGTGGCATGAGGTCACTAGTGGCATGCCTCAGGGAGGGATACTGACACCCATTATCATCACAAGATGGTTGTGGATGATGCAAAGTAGAGATGAAGATGCCTTTGGGAAGCTGCTGCAGCGAGATGATAAAGAGCTCCAGCAGTGGTACCCAACAACTTGGACGGTCGGGGATTGAACGCCGACCTGCATGACGCGAGACCGTCGCTCTACCGTCCGGCCCAAGTGGTTGGACCGCCCATGAGGAACATATCAACTAAATAACCAGCGCAAATTACCAAATATCTGGGGATCCTAAATGAATCTAATCACAGAAGCTTCCAAAACGGTATATATACACAACCTACGTCAGACCAGCTGGAGAATATTCAGCTCCTGCATGGTGTCCACACCTACAGCGTGCTCACATAATGCAGCTGGATGACGCCTTAAACTCGCACACTTTCTCTCTTAAATGTCAATCTTTCCTCATCCTGTACTTTACATTTATCGTGTGTTGATCTCTCTCTCTCTCTCTCTCTCTCTCTCTCTCTCTCTCTCTCTCTCTCTCTCTCTCTCTCTCTCTCTCTCTCTCTCTCTCTCTCTCTCTCTCATTTTTATTATCGATATTCGTGTTTGTAAATTAAATGAGGCGAGATATAGAACAGAGGAGAGGCCGCAGGAGGCCGCCATCTTTACGACCGTCCTCCCTCCTCGCCCTTCATTTTCTCCCAACCATTAGTTTTATAGGTGGGAGGGAAGGGAGAGGAGGGAGGGAAGGGAGAGGAGGGAGGAAAGGGAGAGGAGGGAGGGAAGGGAGAGGAGTGGAAGGTGGGGAAGTGGGGAGTAGGAGGAGGTGGGAAAGGAAGAGAGGAGAAAGGGAAGGAGGCAAGACAAATGGGAGAGGAATGATGACGGAGAGTGTCAAGATGGGAGGACAGCTGTACTCACCTAATTGTACTCACCTAATTGTACTCACCTAATTGTACTCACTTAATTGTACTCACCTAATTGTGCTTGCGGGGGTTGAGCTCTGGCTCTTTGGACCCGCCTCTCAACCGTCAATGAATTGGTGTACAGATTCCTGAACCTACTGGGCTCTATTATATCTACACTTGAAACTGTGTATGGAGTCAGCCTCCACCACATCACTGCCTAATGCATTCCACCCATTAACTACTCTGACACTGAAAAAGTTCTTTCTAACGTCCCTGTGGCTCATGTGGGTACTCAGTTTCCACCTGTGTCCCCTTGTTCGCGTACCGCCAGTATTGAATAGTTTATCCTGTGTGTGTGTGTGTGTGTGTGTGTGTGTGTGTGTGTGTGTGTGTGTGTGTGTGTGTGTGTGTGTGTGTGTGTGTGTGTGTGTGTGTGTGTGTGTGTGTGTGTGTGTGTGTGTGTGTGTGTGTGTGTGTGTGTGTGTGTGTGTGTGTGTGTGTGTACGTGTGTGTGTGTGTGTATACTTACCTATTTGTTCTCGCAGCGTCGAATCTTTTCGAGTTCCCATAAGAGTTTCTTCAGGTGAGGGGCTCCATGATGGGGCTGCATACTCTAAGATTAGTCTCACGTAGGTGGTGTACAGCGCTCCAAATGTCTCCTTATTTAAGTTCTTGAATGATGTTCTAACTTTTGCTAACACAGAGTACGCTGCTGACGTTATCTTATTTATGCGTTTCTCTGAAGGTAGATTTGATGTAACGTAGGACTCTTTCTCGAGTCGTTATAGGCAGGTAGTTCTCTTCATTGTGTACTGTCCCTTTGGTCTCCTGTCGCCTGATCCCATTTCCATCACTTTACATTTGCTTGTGTTGAACTCCAGTAGCCATTTCTCTGACATCTTTACAAATTGTTTAAGCTCTCTCGGAGGATCCAACAATCCTCATCTGCCACAACTCGTCTCATTAAGTTCGCAGACATCTCTTCAAGACTTACAATATACACAGTGAATACTTTGAACCACTAACTTAGAAATCCCATATAACTTAAAGCTGCCCGATATCAGGTGAAGACCTCACCAAACACACACATCTATCAGTCTTGTGAACGAGTTCACCTTCTACTTATGTTCACCTTCCATCACATCCAAGCCGTCATGATCTATATTGTAATTAAACCCAATTGTATATGAATCAAGTCTAATTACTTTCATACAGTAAATATAAATTACGTAATTGACCGTGTAATTAATACACCCTTACTGGACTGGTAGGATTTTTGAGTCTTATGTCTCAAACGATCAGACCCGGTGTGTTTACACAGTGCATCCTGGGGTCAGAGGTCAGGTTAAGTGGTGCTGGGTCAGAGGTCAGGTTAAGTGGTGCTAGGTCAGAGGTCAGGTGAAGTGATCCTGGATTCAGAGGTCAGAGTTCACATGTCAGTGTTACAAATCAGATCACTGTTCCAAGGATCAGAAATCAGTAGTCTGGGGAAATAAGCGATTAGATACTACAGGATATAAGGGGTCTGGAATAAAGGGCGAGAGGTCAAAGGTCATATGAGTCAGAAGAAGCTGGTGGGAAACACTGCAAGAGTGGTACTTGCACAACGATAATATAATAGTTGGGGGAAAAGTGAAGAAAATAGCAAATATAAATTGCTTCTCTCCGTGGTTGATGGATGACGATGGGATAGAAGGAGGGATAGAAGGAATAGGAGGAAGGGCAAGAAAAGAACTGAGGCGAATATCGAAAAAGTTTAGAGGGACAAGAGGGTTATATACCTGTGTGACAGATATGGAAACAATCGCCAAAGGTTCTTCAGGTTTGTACAAAATGCTCAGCCATGATAGCTGTGGGCTCGCCAGGTGTATAACCCCCCTCTCCCCCCCCCCCACACACACACCTGCAACGTGGCAAGTGTGTGTGTGTGTGTGTGCGCTCAACACCCCCACCCCCCTTGACCACCCCCAGAGCCCCTGGTCTCTATATATAACGCCAGGCTTGGCTTATACGAGCAAGTTACGGCCATATGCCTTTCCGGAAGGAAGTAAAAACCATTTTTTTAACCTCAGAGGCGAGATTCTTATATTAAACCTGGCAGGCGGGGGGGAAGGGGCTCCCCCAGCACGGGAGTATCCGCAGGGGAAACTGTTCTATCACGAGGGCGCCCCCTGACGGCATGTGGAACGGGGCGCCCCCGACGGGAGGTGGAACAGGAACTACTTTCTTGCTTCCATAAATAGGAACCAATTTCTTGATTCCATAAATAGGAACTACTTTCTTGCTTCTATAAATAGGAACTACTTTCTAGCTTCTATAAATAGGAACTACTTTCTTGCTTCTATAAATAGGAACTACTTTCTTGATTCCATAAATAGGAACTACTTTCTTGCTTCCATAAATAGGAACTACTTTCTAGCTTCTATATACATAAAGGACTCTCTAATTTCCATATACACAGGAACGACAGTCAAGTTTCTATACACATAGGATATACTCTATAATTCCTAAATATACAGAAAGTATTCTCTAACTACTTTCTAAACTCATCAACTGACCCACAAGAAACACACTTAACAGCTTTCCTAAGAAACTACAGTCCACTTGTCCACGAGAAAAGTACTACCACTACTCGTAAAAGTAGTTCAAATAGTAATAGATAACTATGATGGGAAGCACTATGTGCGGAGGGGCAGGCGCCGTACGCGCGCGTACTCTCATCTCCCCTGGTCCAGAAATACACCTGGAATGTTCAGGGCATCATATCTTTTATGGAAAAATCAGGAGACGCTTAAAAATATATATATTACCAACCGTGAAGCCCCCCCCCCTCTCATGGGGGAGGGGGGGGGGCGGGTGTAGAGGGGGGGGTGTACTGCCACCCACGTCCCTTATGGGGGGGGGGGGGTGTACTTGCCACCCTAATAGGGACTTCCTCACCCTGGGGACTCCCTCACCCTGGGGACTTCCTCACCCTGGGGACTTCCTCACCCTGGGGACTTCCTCACCCTGGGGACTTCCTCACCCTGGGGACTTCCTCACCCTGGGGATTCCCTCACCCTGGGGACTTCCTCACCCTGGGGACTTCCTCACCCTGGGGACTTCCTCACCCTGGGGACTTCCTCACCCTGGGGACTTCCTCACCCTGGGGACTCCCTCACCCTGGGGACTTCCTCACCCTGGGGACTTCCTCACCCTGGGGACTTCCTCACCCTGGGGACTCCCTCACCCTGGGGACTTCCTCACCCTGGGGACTTCCTCACCCTGGGGACTCCCTCACCCTGGGGACTTCCTTACCCTGGGGACTTCCTCACCCTGGGGACTTCCTCACCCTGGGGACTTCCTCACCCTGGGGACTCCCTCACCCTGGGGACTTCCTCACCCTGGGGACTCCCTCACCCTGGGGACTCCCTCACCCTGGGGACTTCCTCACCCTGGGGACTCCCTCACCCTGGGGACTTCCTCACCCTGGGGACTCCCTCACCCTGGGGACTCCCTCACCCTGGGGACTTCCTCACCCTGGGGACTTCCTCACCCTGGGGACTCCCTCACCCTGGGGACTCCCTCACCCTGGGGACTCCCTCACCCTGGGGACTCCCTCACCCTGGGGACTCCCTCACCCTGGGGACTCCCTCACCCTGGGGACTTCCTCACCCTGGGGACTCCCTCACCCTGGGGACTCCCTCACCCTGGGGACTCCCTCACCCTGGGGACTCCCTCACCCTGGGGACTTCCTCACCCTGGGGACTCCCTCACCCTGGGGAAAAGCCGCCAAAAGCTGTAATTGGTGAGGAACTGCGTCGGCAAATAAAAGAAAGTTGGCAATTAGGCGAACCGTCGAGGTGAATACTGTGGGAGATGTTACTGTGGGAGGTGTTACTGTGGGAGATGTTACTGTGGGAGGTGTTGCTGTGGGAGGTGTTACTGTAGGAGGTGTTGCTGTGGGAGGTGTTACTGTGGGAGGTGTTACTGTGGGAGATGTTACTGTGGGAGATGTTACTGTGGGAGGTGTTACTGTGGGAGGTGTTGCTGTGGGAGGTGTTACTGTAGGAGGTGTTGCTGTGGGAGGTGTTACTGTGGGAGGTGTTACTGTGGGAGGTGTTACTGTAGGAGGTGTTGCTGTGGGAGGTGTTACTGTGGGAGGTGTTACTGTAGGTGTTGCTGTGGGAGGTGTTACTGTGGGAGGTGTTACTGTAGGAGGTGTTGCTGTGGGAGATGTTACTGTGGGAGGTGTTACTGTAGGTGTTGCTGTGGGAGATGTTACTGTGGGAGATGTTACTGTGGGAGGTGTTACTGTGGGAGGTGTTACTGTGGGAGATGTTACTGTGGGAGATGTTACTGTGGGAGGTGTTGCTGTGGGAGGTGTTACTGTGGGAGGTGTTACTGTGGGAGATGTTACTGTGGGAGGTGTTACTGTGGGAGGTGTTGCTGTGGGAGGTGTTACTGTGGGAGGCGTTACTGTAGGAGGTGTTGCTGTGGGAGATGTTACTGTGGGAGATGTTACTGTGGGAGATGCTACTGTGGGGGATGTTACTGTGGGAGGCGTTACTGTGGGAGGTGTTGCTGTGGGAGATGTTACTGTGGGAGATGTTACTGTGGGAGGCGTTACTGTGGGAACTGTGTTCAACTAACTAAGTTGAACATCTAAGTTCAGGACCCAGGTGTCTAAGTTAAGAATAAGGAGCATCAAGAACAGGAGGAAGTCAGGCGCCATCTTGAGACTTCACCAGAACATGTCATTCCCAGTCTGAGGTCCCTGTCGACATTCTTACATTTTAGCGGAGCTTAATTCTCTTTTCCTGAGGGACGGAGGTGGTGTGAAGGAAGGGGGGGAGAGGGGGTGTTAGGGGTGATGGATGGGTGGGGGGCTGGTGTGGGCGGGGTGAGGGGCTGGTGTGGGCGGGGTGAGGGGGCTGGTGTGGGCGGGGTGAGGGGCTGGTGTGGGCGGGGTGAGGGGGCTGGTGTGGGCGGGGTGAGGGGCTGTTGTGGGCGGGGTGAGGGGCTGGTGTGGGCGGGGTGAGGGGGCTGGTGTGGGCGGGGTGAGGGGGCTGGTGTGGGCGGGGTGAGGAGCTGTTTCGGGATTTAGAGGAATAGCCAAATATATATCAGAAAACAGAAGATGATAATATGGATGACATTACATTGTAATCCAATGATAAATCCCCTCAGTAGTCTGGTTGCAAGTCAACCGCTGGAAGTACCACGTTCAATCCCCGACCGTCCACAAGTGGTTGGGGCACCATTCCCTCCCTCCGTCCCATCCCAAAGCCTTATCCTGACCCCTTTCAAGTGCTATATAGTCGCAATGACCTGGTTCTTTCCCCTGATACTTCCCCTCCCTTCTCCCTCTGAACCCAGGGAGCCGTAACCCGTAGCTCGTCTCTTTGGAAGTTGATAAGCATCAATTTCCCCATTGAACACCCTGTCCCTGATCAACAGAGCTGTTAACTCATGCGTCAGACTGCGAGCAGCGTTGTCTAACAGCCTGGTTGACTATTGGGAAGTTGTGTAATCTCCGCAACCTGTTCCTAGTTAATCTCCTACACTTTGATGGTTCATCTCGCCAGTCAGTGTCATCTTCCCGTGTTGACACAAGTCGTCTTTGTTCGTACTGTCTCGCTGCTTCCCACAATGTGCTCAATTGCTGGCTCCATCTTGTATATCGGGACTACGCTTGCCGTCTTCCAAATTTTTGGCAGTTCACCTGTTACCAGTGATTTGTTATACACCAGGAAGAGGGGTAGGCACAGTGCTCCTTCCTTTAGTATCCATGCGATATTCCATCCGGGTCTATAGCCTTTGTCACATCCAACTCTAGCAAAAGTTTCCTTACATCCTCCACTGGTAATCTCAAATTCCTCTAGTGGTGCCTGGTTAACTTTTCCTCCTCTTATCTCTGGAACTTCTCCTTGCTCTACTGTGAAGACTTCCTGGAATTTCTTATTGAGTTTCTCACACACTTCTTTGTCGTTTATAGTGAATCTGTCTGTCCCTATCCTCAGTTTCATTACCTGTTCCTTCACTGTTGTCTTTCTCCTGATGTGGCTGTGTAGCAATTTGGATTGAGTCTTAGCCTTGCTTGCTATGTTGTTTTCATACTGCCCTCCTGCCTCTGTGTGTGTATGAGTGTGAGTGAGTGTGTGTGTGTGTGTGTGTGTGTGTGTGTGTGTGTGTGTGTGTGTGTGTGTGTGTGTGTGTGTGTGTGTGTGTGTGTGTGTGTGTTGGTGTTAACAAACCGACACTACATTGTTTGACGAATATATCAAATACAAATCAACCAAAATTAATGCAGTTAAGTGTAATGCTTATTAGGGGTCAAAGTCCGGACCCAATTAGATTTAGCGAGTTCAGCTTGCACGCAACTGGCTAATTTGCATAATTATGTAAAGTCTCCTGGCAGAACTCATCTCATTTTTAGGCTCTCAACTGTACCCCCTTCTAAGCTTCCACCGCCCCCCCCCCTGCACTACTGTAGCCGTCGCTACAGCAATACTGTATTGTTAATATGTGTAGACATAAGTGATAACCACCACCACCACCACCACCACCACAACTACCACCACCACCACAACTACCACCACCACTTCCACCACCTTTATTCTCCATGAAGACGTCTGAAGCACTTCACTTCCTAGGAACCAGTCTTCGACACCTGGGATATGTTTTCTCCCTTCCCCCCCGCCACTCTCCCAGACACCTGTCCTCCACCACTCTCCCAGACACCTGTCCTCCACCACTCTCCCAGACACCTGTCCTCCACCACTCTCCCAGGCACCTGTCCTCCACCACTCTCCCAGACACCTGTCCTCCACCACTCTCCCAGGCACCTGTCCTCCACCACTCTCCCAGACACCTGTCCTCCACCACTCTCCCAGACACCTGTCCTCCACCACTCTCCCAGACACCTGTCCTCCACCACTCTCCCAGACACCTGTCCTCCACCACTCTCCCAGACACCTGTCCTCCACCACTCTCCCAGACACCTGTCCACCACCACTCTCCCAGACACCTGTCCTCCACCACTCTCCCAGACACCTGTCCTCCACCACACTCCCAGACACCTGTCCACCACCACTCTCCCAGACACCTGTCTTCCACCACTCTCCCAGGCACCTGTCCTCCACCACCACTCTCCCAGACACCTGTCCTCCACCACTCTCCCAGGAGAGCACACAGCATGGGAGGGAGGCACGATACCCACCAAGCGCCCTCCTCCAATAGTGTATCCCATATTACGCGGCGATCTGATCTCCCGAGATAATCTCGGAATGGCGCAGTGATGGCATCTGTGTTTTACGAGCCTGCTGGGGTCATTACCCACGACCCGGCACGCCTGCTGGGACCCCCTGCATATTTCCTGGGACCCCTGCATGCTTGCTGGGACCCCTGCATGCTTGCTGGGACCCCAGCACGCCTCCTGGGACCCCAGCACGCCTCCTGGGACCCCAGCACGCCTCCTGGGACCCCAGCACGCCTTCTGGGACCCCAGCACGCCTCCTGGGACCCCAGCACGCCTCCTGGGACCCCAGCACGCCTCCTGGGACCCTGTACGCCTCCTGGGACCCCAGCACACCCCCTGGGACCCCAGCACGCCTCCTGGGACCCTGCACGCCTCCTGGGACCCCAGCACGCCTCCTGGGACCCCAGCACGCCTTCTGGGACCCCAGCACGCCTCCTGGGACCCCAGCACGCCTCCTGGGACCCCAGCACGCCGCCAGTAACTCACGCACGAAGGAGCAAGGCGGAATGACAAGGAACATCCCAACATCTTCACCCAATACTCTCAAGGCTCCTCCAATCATCCACCGTTTATGGCATTAGCATAACAGCACAGGAAATGTGGTGGCGGGAACTGGGTCATACAATAGGGGGCAGCAGACACTGGGTCATACAATAGGAAGAGCAGACACTGGGTCATACAATAGGGGGAGCAGACACTGGGTCATACAATAGGGGGAGCAGACACTGGGTCATACAATAGGGGGGCAGCAGACACTGGGTCATACAATAGAGGGCAGCAGACACTGGGTCATACAACTGGTGTGTGGGGTGGTGGCGTGTGGGGGTATGAGGTGTGTGGGGTGGTGGAGTGTGTGGGTATGAGGTGTGTGGGGGTATGAGGCGTGTGGGGTGGAGGAGTGTGGGGGTATGAGGTGTGTGGGGTGGTGGTGTGTGGGGGTATGAGGTGTGTGGGGTGGTGGAGTGTGGGGGTATGAGGTGTGTGGGGTGGTGGAGTGTGTGGGTATGAGGTGTGTGGGGTGGTGGAGTGTGGGGGTATGAGGTGTGTGGGGTGGTGGAGTGTGGGGGTATGAGGTGTGTGGGGTGGGGGAGTGTGGGGGTATGAGGTGTGTGGGGTGGTGGAGTGTGTGGGTATGAGGCGTGTGGGGTGGTGGAGTGTGGGGGTATGAGGTGTGTGGGGGTATGAGGTGTGAGGAACGTTATCACAAGCAACATTGATCTCATGACCCCCCCCCCCACACACACACACACAGACACACACAAGGCGTTCATGAATACTAAGTTGTTTGCTTAAACTTGCACCTCACTCGTGGGTTCGAATCCAAATAAGAGCATATAGGAATTTGCACCGGATATATACATATATATATATATATATATATATATATATATATATATATATATATATATTATATTTACCGTCTGGCGGCCAAAAGTGGCATAATCTGAGAATTAACAAGAGCAAGATTCAGCTGAAGACCCACAACAGCTGCCTTGCTCCAGTCGTCAACGATTGGATCCTCGGAATAAATCCAAGGATCCAATCGTCTTGGAGAGATCTGGGACCATCTGAATATATTTCCCTTCCTAATTTCCTGTACCGTTGGAGATGGATGAGGAAGATGACTGCTGACTCTGGTCCCCTGACCCGTGGCTGTGTGTACCTTTGTAAACCCGTAAACCCTGTGTGAACCTTTGTAAACCCGCAAGTCTTGGCCATCTGACCTGTGTAAACCACGCTCTCTCTCCTTATCATCTTTCTTGAACCCTTCACCTTTATCTGCTTCCTCCCCCCAAGCCACCACCCTCCCCCAAGCCACCACCCTCCACCAAGCCACCACCCTCCACCAAGCCACCACCCTCCCCCAAGCCACCACCCTCCACCAAGCCACCACCCACCACCAAGCCACCACCCTCCCCCAAGCCACCACCCTCCACCAAGCCACCACCCTCCCCCAAGCCACCACCCTCCACCAAGCCACCACCCTCCACCAAGCCACCACCCTCCCCCAAGCCACCACCCTCCCCCAAGCCACCACCCTCCACCAAGCCACCACCCTCCACCAAGCCACCACCCACCACCAAGCCACCACCCTCCACCAAGCCACCACCCTCCACCAAGCCACCACCCACCACCAAGCCACCACCCTCCCCCAAGCCACCACCCTCCACCAAGCCACCACCCACCACCAAGCCACCACCCTCCACCAAGCCACCACCCTCCACCAAGCCACCACCCTCCCCCAAGCCACCACCCTCCCCCAAGCCACCACCCTCCACCAAGCCACCACCCTCCACCAAGCCACCACCCACCACCAAGCCACCACCCTCCACCAAGCCACCACCCTCCACCAAGCCACCACCCACCACCAAGCCACCACCCTCCCCCAAGCCACCACCCTCCACCAAGCCACCACCCACCACCAAGCCACCACCCTCCCCCAAGCCACCACCCTCCACCAAGCCACCACCCTCCACCAAGCCACCACCCTCCACCAAGCCACCACCCTCCACCAAGCCACCACCCTCCCCCAAGCCACCACCCTCCACCAAGCCACCACCCTCCACCAAGCCACCACCCTCCCCCAAGCCACCACCCTCCCCCAAGCCACCACCCTCCACCAAGCCACCACCCTCCCCCAAGCCACCACCCTCCACCAAGCCACCACCCACCACCAAGCCACCACCCTCCACCAAGCCACCACCCACCACCAAGCCACCACCCTCCCCCAAGCCACCACCCTCCACCAAGCCACCACCCTCCACCAAGCCACCACCCTCCACCAAGCCACCACCCTCCACCAAGCCACCACCCACCACCAAGCCACCACCCACCACCAAGCCACCACCCTCCCCCAAGCCACCACCCTCCACCAAGCCCCCACCCTCCACCAAGCCACCACCCTCCACCAAGCCACCACCCTCCACCAAGCCACCACCCTCCACCAAGCCACCACCCTCCCCCAAGCCACCACCCTCCCCCAAGCCACCACCCTCCACCAAGCCACCACCCTCCACCAAGCCACCACCCACCACCAAGCCACCACCCTCCACCAAGCCACCACCCTCCACCAAGCCACCCTCCACCAAGCCACCACCCTCCACCAAGCCACCACCCTCCACCAAGCCACCACCCTCCACCAAGCCACCACCCTCCACCAAGCCACCACCCTCCACCAAGCCACCACCCTCCCCCAAGCCACCACCAAGCCACCACCCTCCACCAAGCCACCACCCTCCCCCAAGCCACCACCAAGCCACCACCCTCCTTGACGACAGTTTTACGGAAATTTATAACCTTATTTGTGACGTTGACTTGTTGAGGATTTCCCGTCAAGTTCCGCATCTGTCTGTCGCATTTCACTCCATCAGCCTATCTATCTGTCTGTCTGTTTCGTTGTCTGTCTCTCACAACAATGAACATATCTTCAGCCATTCAAATCTTGGTCCGTGATAACAGTTAACAGATCAACAATCATATTATGAAAAAAACAATTAAATATCACAATTACAAATGGGGCGACAGTGATACAGGTATTAAAATCTTTGCATAAAAATGGGGGGCTTTCAACACTTCCGGAATGGAAATGATGCAATTTCCTGAGCAGGCGAGATGCTGTTTGCTGTTGCGACCGTTGTGAAAACTGTGGCATTTTTAGGCTGAGATGATTTCATATAAAATATGCGGCCAGGAAACATAATTGTTGGAGAAGAAAATGCAACGCGGAATTCCATTTACGAGTGAAGACTCAAAAGCTGGTGTAGGTGTGTGAGGAGTGACAGGTGTGTGTGTGTGTGGGAGGAGTGACAGGTGTGTGTGTGGGACGAGTGACAGGTGTGTGTGTGTGTGTGTGTGACAGGTGTGTGTGTGGGACGAGTGACAGGTGTGTGTGTGTGTGACAGGTGTGTGTGTGTTGTTTAATATTTGGTATATTTCCTTCTCTTCTCCATCTACTACTCTGTCAGTCCATTTTGTACAGCAAAATAATACAAATAATAATAATATCATCCACACTTCACTGGACATAAACAATTAATTCACCTGGGCTCTAGGTGACTCGAACTGCGAACCCAAGCGTGTAAGGCTCTATTGACTGGGCTATTGAGAAGTCTTAATAAGAAAAAATTTCAGAAGCAACAACTGCTTCATGAGTCGTGGAATTAGTGATCGCTAAATGCCTCTGAGCTTCAGTAGTAGTCAGGGGAAAGTCGAAAATTCCAGTTGGGCAGCAGTTAGTTGTTTCTGGGATCTTTTCTTATTAAAACCACTTAATAGCCCAGTCAATATAGAGCCTCGGCCCCACACGCGTGACTCGAATCCCCGGGGTTCGAGTCGCCTAGAGTCCACGTAAATAAATAATAATAATAATAATAATAATAATAATAATAATAATAATAATAATAATAATAATAATAGTTCCCAGCGCAGCAGAAAAATTTCACGGCTCTTCTGCTGCGTCTCCGGCTTCCTGACTCGATTTTCAAACCATTTTAACCCAGTTCGAAGCCCACATCACTCAATATTTCGTGTCTATTTTACTCACTTCACTGTGAGGTAAAATATTTTGGTGTTGGGATGGGTCTAGTGAGTTTCCAGCTACGGTGCGTGGGTCAGCAGCTGAGGCTGCCACATATCAGATGAGGTTCAGTTAGGGTGTCAGACAGTGTAAGCAGCTGACGCAGCTGACGCAGCTGACGCAGGTCAGTCCACACACACCAGAGCGCCTCACCCACCGCGCGGGATCATGCCCACACACGTACAGAAAACATTTACCTTTTAGAGAGAAACTGAGTCCTCTCGGAGCCGCGAAACCCTCCCTCCTCCTTACCTGAAACACAAGACAAAATAGATATGTATCAATAAGTCTAACAAACGTCACTAATACGTCACGTAAAAGCGTCAAGTCCGACGTAGTGGACTTACCTGGCACAGGAGCGGGGCTTACAAGGTTGTTGTTATTGTTTTAGATTTAGCTACTCAGAACGAAATGTCCATGTAGCACGGGGTATGGTGATCCCGTAAAGACTTACAAGGAGAAATCTAAACATGTATAACCGTGAGGACACCTCACTCTACGAGTCACCTAACCCCCTTTTAATCGTAGGAAGCGGTGAAGGACAGAGTGTTGATCTAGTTGATCTAGTTGTCCGCTAGATCTTCCATCTTCCCTCCGGGTCAACGGAGGACCATCAAACAACTGTATGCTCCAAGTCGAACTCATCTGATGTTGACTACTGGTGTCAGCTCCCGAGTGAACACAGCCTCAAGCGGATGAAGCGTCTTACGATCGTCGGCGCATTTGATTATTGTCGTATATTAATGACAAACGAAAACAAAATCACATTAAAACAACAAATACTTTCAAAAGTGTGGCATAGCAGTAGAGTTAAGCCACACCTTTATGAGCACAGCTATGAAAGAGCACACACAGGTGAGTACCTGCTTGAGGAGTGCACTTACACACACACACACACACACACACACACACACACACACACACACACACACACACACACACACACAAAACCACCACAACACAAAGACAATCCACCCCCATAACTCCCCACCAACCATTCCAACCTGCTCAGGACCCCTCCCCCCCCCCCACCCCAGCATGTGTACACAGGTGGCACCCTTGGGCGCGGGGTTCATGCTTGTCCGCCGTGTATCGGTGCCAACGAATGCCTGCGTACATATGTATGACCCGATACACACTGCATGTACGTGCTTGTGAACGCAGAATGTGATTTATTCTTGATGATGGAATTCTAAAAGTGGATTCTGGCGCTTTGGGCAGCTTATGTGTGTTGTGTATGTGTGTGTTGTGTATGTGTGTGTTGTGTATGTGTTGTGTGTGTGTGTACGACCTCAACCTGTGGCCCATCTAACCACAAGGACGATGATGCTTTACCAGATACTTCATCAACTTTACCAGATACTTCATCAACTTTATCAGATACTTCATCAACTTTATCAGATACTTCATCAACTTTATCAGATACTTCATCAACTTTATCAGATACTCCATCAACGTTATCAGATACTTCATCAACTTTATCAGATACTTCATCAACTTTATCAGATACTTCATCAACTTTATCAGATACTTCATCAACTTTATCAGATACTTCATCAACTTTATCAGATACTTCACCACGTTTACTAGATACTCCATTACCTGTACCTGGGGGTAAGGGAGTATCTGATAAAGTTGATGAAGTATCTGATAAAGTTGATGAAGTATCTGGTTAAGCATCATCTTCCCTGTGCGTGTATGTGGGAGGGAAAACCTAGGAGGAAAGACAGTCAGGAAAAGAGAAATCACATCAAAGATATAGAAAGGGGAAAACAAAATGTACGAGCGAGAAAAATAACCTGAGGTTTGAAAGACAGAGACAAGTTGCTAAAACGAAAAGGAGGAAAGGAGGGGAAGAAATACGGAGGATAAAGAACACAATAAATTGGAAGACAACGGTCACTGTGTACAACTGTGTAGTGTATCCTGTAATGTTGAACATTTGCTTCAGTGTGTTAAACAACACCCCCATAACACCCCACAACACCCCACAACACCCCACAACACCCCCATAACACCCCACAACACCCCACAACACCCCACAACACCCCATAACACCCCACAACACCCCACAACACCCCATAACACCCCACAACACCCCACAACACCCCATAACACCCCACAACACCCCACAACACCCCACAACACCCCACAACACCCCACAACACCCCACAACACCCCATAACACCCCACAACACCCCACAACACCCCACAACACCCCATAACACCCCACAACACCCCACAACACCCCATAACACCCCACAACACCCCACAACACCCCATAACACCCCACAACACCCCATAACACCCCACAACACCCCATAACACCCCACAACACCCCATAACACCCCATAACACCCCACAACACCCCATAACACCCCACAACACCCCACAACACCCCATAACACCCCACAACACCCCACAACACCCCATAACACCCCACAACACCCCATAACACCCCATAACACCCCACAACACCCCATAACACCCCATAACACCCCACAACACCACACAACACCCCACAACACCCCATAACACCCCACAACACCCCATAACACCCCATAACACCCCACAACACCCCATAACACCCCATAACACCCCACAACACCACACAACACCCCACAACACCCCATAACACCCCACAACACCCCATAACACCCCATAACACCCCACAACACCCCATAACACCCCACAACACCCCATAACACCCCATAACACCCCACAACACCACACAACACCCCACAACACCCCATAACACCACACAACACCCCATAACACCCCATAACACCCCACAACACCCCATAACACCCCACAACACCCCATAACACCCCATAACACCCCACAACACCCCATAACACCCCACAACACCCCATAACACCCCATAACACCCCACAACACCCCATAACACCCCACAACACCCCATAACACCCCACAACACCCCATAACACCACATAACACCCCACAACACCCCATAACACCCCACAACACCCCATAACACCCCATAACACCCCACAACACCCCATAACACCCCACAACACCCCATAACACCCCACAACACCCCATAACACCCCATAACACCCCACAACACCCCATAACACCCCACAACACCCCATAACACCCCACAACACCCCATAACACCACATAACACCCCACAACACCCCATAACACCCCACAACACCCCATAACACCCCATAACACCCCATAACACCCCATAACACCCCACAAAACCCCATAACACCCCACAACACCCCATAACACCACATAACACCCCACAACACCCCATAACACCCCACAACACCCCATAACACCCCATAACACAAACAAGGACCGCTGGAAGGATTTCTCTCAATCCCAAATTGAATTCCGAGAAACCGACGGTGACTATATTCAGCTTTCCCATACGACCTGCACCGGCGATTACTGCTGTGTCAGGGGATTACTGCTGTGTCCGGGATTACTGCTGTGTCCGGGATTACTGCTGTGTCCGGGGATTAATGCTGTGTCCGGGGATTACTGCTGTGTCCGGGGATTACCGTTGTGTCCAGGGATTAATGCTGTGTCCGGGGATTCTTGCTGTGTCCAGGGATTACTGCTGTGTCCGGGGATTAATGCTGTGTCCGGGGATTATCGTTGTGTCCAGGGATTAATGCTGTGTCCGGGGATTCTTGCTGTGTCCAGGGATTACTGCTGTGTCAGGGGATTACTGCTGTGTCAGGGGATTACTGCTGTGTCCAGGGATTACTGCTGTGTCCGGGGATTACTGCTGTGTCCGGGGATTACCGTTGTGTCCGGGGATTACTGCTGTGTCCGGGGATTACCGTTGTGTCCAGGGATTAATGCTGTGTCCAGGGATTATTGCTGTGTCCAGGGATTATTGCTGTGTCCAGGGATTATTGCTGTGTCCAGGGATTACTGCTGTGTCCTGAGATTACTGCTGTGTCCGGGGATTACTGCTGTGTCCTGAGATTACTGCTGTGTCCAGGGATTACTGCTGTGTTCGGGGATTATTATCGCCCCCCCCCCCCCCCCCACCACCACACTAGATTCCGCTTTGAAAGCAGCACAAATTTCCTGAACAGATCAAAGGGACGAAGAATTTTTTTTCTTCCGCATATAATTTTCCATTGCTAGATTTTTGTCACCGTCGGCTCTTCCTCTTCCGCCCCCCCCCCAACTCCTCCTCCTCCTCAATAAAAGAGCACTGAAGGCTCCGTAGAACATTGCTTGCAACAACAGTATTGTAAATCATTTGTTCTGACTGCGATGAAATCTGAGTGAGAAATCACTAAGCTGGTATTAAGGTCGATCAACATTAACTATATTATCAAAGCTTTGTGGAGTGATTACACGACCTGCGTGACCTTTGACCCACAGGTGTCGTTGAGGGGGCGAGCCAGTGACCACAGGTCAAGCCCCAGGTCATCTGAGGTCATCTAAGGTCATCTGAATACCCTGTGTGACCTGAGGCGGGTCATTGAGAAATGTATTGACTGAAGGAGCGTCGTGGTGGATTACCACCGTCCTTGGAGAATAGAGAATGGGGCATAGTGACCAGGTCGAAGAGCAGGATAGGCTATCTTGAGATGATTACGTGGCTTATCGTCCCCACGGTGCGGTCCTCGACCAGGGGCTGGTGGCATCTGGCTTCCTGTTGACGGATATGTGGATGGTTCTATGCATCCATCGCCAATCCTTACACCTCTGCCAAGTGGCTTAGATTTACCGTATTCGGAACAGGACGAGTCCCTCCCTTGACGGACCTTGCGGCACTCCTCTCCTTACCTCTGATGTCTCCTCCTCTCACAGTGTAAACACAACAGTCTGCAGTCTTCCTTGATTATGTCAGCACTGTCAGGCGAGGCAATTAGTCTTAGCAATTCAGTCAGTCATTCCCAGTCAGTCAGTCTACCAGACTGTCACTCACTGCCTCCGTTTCTGACTCTCCACAGATCTGTTATGATCTAAGTTCTCTCAGTGTCTCCCCCCGGGTACTGGGGGGGGGGGCAGACACCCCCGGGTACAAGGGGGGGGGGCAGACACCCCCGGGTACTAGGGGGGGCAGACACCCCCGGGCACTGAGGGACAGTGACCCCCGGGTACTGGGGGGCACTGACCCCCGGAGGACGGGAAGCAATCTAAGATTCTCATATTTTATGTCCAACACCGAATTTACATTTAATGAAAATGGTGCTGAGACAATGGCAACCTGAGCCTTAATGAGCGGCGATTTAAGGGTGACTTTCGCCTGGCCCGGTGACAGTTCCTATGATACCTACGTGCTTCAAAAACCTCCCTAGTGAAGACGGGTCATAAGGGTGACTTTTGGAGCCTTAACGAGCCACAACAACACATATGAGCTATTCTACCATATATTAGAGGCGTCTTGAGTGTAGAGGTGAATTATGGACCATATAGCACAGGGCTGTAAGGGTGCCATTAGCCTCTTCACGAGCCAATACTGGGTGATTGCCGGAACGATCTCTTGGTCGTCTTAACGAGCACTCGAAGGGGTAATTCAGGAGACGCGGGGTCAATACGGATTAAGTAGTTAGTGACCATTCAAATAAATGAATGAAATACGGCAAGAAATATCCAGTTTTAGAGACTTCAGTTGTAAAGAAAGTGAGTTGGTACACTTTGTGTGTGTAATTACCTAAGTGTAATTACCTAAGTGTAGTTACAGGATGAGAGCTACGCTCGTGGTGTCCCGTCTTCCCAGCACTCTTTGTCATATAACGCTTTGAAACTACTGACGGTCTTGGCCTCCACCACCTTCTCACTTAACTTGTTCCAACCGTCTACCACTCTGTTTGCGAAGGTGAATTTTCTTATATTTCTTCGGCATCTGTGTTTTGCTAGTTTAAATCTATGACCTCTTGTTCTTGAAGTTCCAGGTCTCAGGAAATCTTCCCTGTCGATTTTATCAATTCCTGTTACTATTTTGTATGTAGTGATCATATCACCTCTTTTTCTTCTGTCTTCTAGTTTTGGCATGTTTAATGCTTCCAACCTCTCCTCGTAGCTCTTGCCCTTCAGTTCTGGGAGCCACTTCGTAGCATGTCTTTGCACCTTTTCCAGTTTGTTGATGTGCTTCTTAAGATATGGGCACCACACAACAGCTGCATATTCTAGCTTTGTGTGTGTGTGTGTGTGTGTGTGTGTGTGTGTGTGTGTGTGTGTGTGAGAGAGAGAGAGAGAGAGAGAGAGAGAGAGAGAGAGAGAGAGAGAGAGAGAGAGAGAGAGAGAGAGAGAGAGAGAGAGAGAGAGAGAGAGAGAGCAACACATGAAGGACTGTAACACAAGGGCCGGGGCTGGTGAGAGAAGGTTATTAATCATTTAGAAGCTCACTTCCTATTGTCCTTCCTTATCTTGTGTTAGATCCTCACCCACCACCAACACTGTCGCCCCCATCACCCACCACCAACACTGTCGCCCCCATCACCCACCACCAACACTGTCACCCCCATCACCCACCACCAACACTGTCACCCCCATCACCCACCACCAACACTGTCACCCCCATCACCCACCACCAACACTGTCACCCCCATCACCCACCACCAACACTGTCACCCCTATCACCCACCACCAACACTGTCGCCCCCATCACCCACCACCAACACTGTCGCCCCCATCACCCACCACCAACACTGTCGCCCCCATCACCCACCACCAACATTGTCACCCCCATCACCCACCACCAACACTGTCGCCCCCATCACCCACCACCAACACTGACGCCCCCATCACCCACCACCAACACTGTCGCCCCCATCACCCACCACCAACACTGTCACCCCCATCACCCACCACCAACACTGTCGCCCCCATCACCCACCACCAACACTGTCACCCCCATCACCCACCACCAACACTGTCGCCCCCATCACCCACCACCAACACTGTCACCCCCATCACCCACCACCAACACTGTCGCCCCCATCACCCACCACCAACACTGACGCCCCCATCACCCACCACCAACACTGTCGCCCCCATCACCCACCACCAACACTGTCGCCCCCATCACCCACCACCAACACTGACGCCCCCATCACCCACCACCAACACTGTCGCCCCCATCACCCACCACCAACACTGACGCCCCCATCACCCACCACCAACACTGTCGCCCCCATCACCCACCACCAACACTGTCACCCCCATCACCCACCACCAACACTGTCGCCCCCATCACCCACCACCAACACTGACGCCCCCATCACCCACCACCAACACTGTCGCCCCCATCACCCACCACCAACACTGTCACCCCCATCACCCACCACCAACACTGTCACCCCCATCACCCACCACCAACACCCCCATCACCCACCACCAACACTGTCGCCCCCATCACCCACCACCAACACTGTCACCCCCATCACCCACCACCAACACCCCCATCACCCACCACCAACACTGTCACCCCCATCACCCACCACCAACACCCCCATCACCCACCACCAACACTGTCACCCCCATCACCCACCACCAACACTGTCACCCCCATCACCCACCACCAACACTGTCACCCCCATCACCCACCACCAACACTGTCACCCCCATCACCCACTACCAACACTGACGCCCCCATCACCCACCACCAACACTGACGCCCCCATCACCCACCACCAACACTGACGCCCCCATCACCCACCACCAACACTGACGCCCCCATCACCCACCACCAACACTGACGCCCCCATCACCCACCACCAACACTGACGCCCCCATCACCCACCACCAACACTGTCGCCCCCATCACCCACCACCAACACTGTCGCCCCCATCACCCATCACCAACACTGTCGCCCCCATCACCCACCACCAACACTGTCGCCCCCATCACCCACCACCAACACTGACGCCCCCATCACCCACCACCAACACTGACACCCCCATCACCCACCACCAACACTGTCGCCCCCATCACCCACCACCAACACTGACGCCCCCATCACCCACCACCAACACTGTCACCCCCATCACCCACCACCAACACTGTCACCCCCATCACCCACCACCAACACTGACGCCCCCATCACCCACCACCAACACTGTCACCCCCATCACCCACCACCAACACTGTCACCCCCATCACCCACCACCAACACTGACGCCCCCATCACCCACCACCAACACTGACGCCCCCATCACCCACCACCAACACTGACGCCCCCATCACCCACCACCAACACTGACGCCCCCATCACCCACCACCAACACTGGCGCCCCCATCACCCACCACCAACACTGACGCCCCCATCACCCACCACCAACACTGACGCCCCCATCACCCACCACCAACACTGACGCCCCCATCACCCACCACCAACACTGACGCCCCCATCACCCACCACCAACACTGACGCCCCCATCACCCACCACCAACACTGACGCCCCCATCACCCACCACCAACACTGACGCCCCCATCACCCACCACCAACACTGGCAACTCCAAACCTCATAAGATGATGCATATTTGTAAAAGAAATATTATTATCCAATTAACCGAGAATTATTTTATATGAAATAAATTCATTGTAACCACATTTAAGGAGCATAAATGTCTTAATTTAAGGCATCCAAATTGGAAATTGATCAAAACCTACACAATTTTCACCAAGAAATTGCCTATTGTCTTGACCTCCAATTGCATCGTTTTGGTCCATCATCGTTCCCCAGGTTTCAGCCAGAGGGTAAGGCACTAACCTTGACACATTTAGTCACCTTGATCAAAGCTACAAGAGTCCAGATAAGGCTCCTGGGAGATCAAAGCTCCTATATGGAGGTTGAGTTCTGAGAGCGCTCGCGTGCTGGGGCTGCCAAGGTGCTTGGGCGCGGGGGAGAGGAGGCTGCGTATTTCACGGTCTTCTAAACAATATACGCAGTTTGAGGTCTCTGTGGAGACGATATACGCACTTTCCTGTCTCCCCAGAGACAACAGAGGCACTTATAAACCTCCCCCAGAGACAACAGAGGCACTTGTAAACTTCCCCCAGAGACGGCGTACGCACCTTCCAGACGCCCACAGAGACGACGTCACCAAGGAGCAAGAGAGCGCTCTCTCAGACCCTCAGCACCGCCTCTAAAGGAAAGGGTTTTCTTTACTATTTAATTACGGCAGAAAACGTTGGTCTGATGCTTGCCAGGCTCCAGGGGGCCCTCTGACCCCCCCTCTGGGTCCTCTGGCCACCCTCTGGCACCCCCTGGCCCCCCTGGCCCCCCCTGGCCCCCTCTGGCACCCTCTGGGCCCTCAAGGCTCTCTGGTCCCGGCATCACTAATACTCTGAATTTTAATGACCGCTCACAGGGTCCCGCTCAACCACACACACAGCTGTTTGATGCTTGTGTTTGGGGCTTGGAGGATATTTTTTTTATAATCTAGTCTGTTTTTTTGGATTATAATAATTATAGTAATATAATTCACAAGGAAATCAAAATAAGGTGATGGGTGTATGATTAGATCGTTGGGGGAGGTTGGGAGAGGATCGAACCAGCGTTGTGGGTGTTCTCCCAGACGTGCGTCTTAGCCTTGTTGTGGTGCAGGGGTGAGCCGCGTGCCTGGGAGTACCCGGGACGCTGGTTCGAACCCTGTCCCGCTCCAGTAATTACCTCAATAATACTAATTATCCCCATTGACGTAAAAGACAACAAAAAAATAATAATTCAAAGAGAAGAAGAACCATAAAACAGGAGAATAAGAGACACAAAACAAGAGAAAATACATAAAAAAGACTAAATAATATACAGCGAGATATGTGGGTGCTCTTTACCGCGTGCTCCGAGTTCTTTTCCCCCCAGGATGAAGGACGTCATCAATTTTCATTATCCTAGAGGAAAAAAAATGTATTACGGGGCGAGGATATGTAATTTTTGTCCCAGGATGAACAGGGGTAATATTTATATTCATTATTCGGGCCCCACATTATGGCAACAAACTTGTTGCGCGGTAGGGACCTTTGTTTTTTTCTCCTAGGATCAACAGAAGCATTATTTTGTTTATTCTCTGCTCGTACTGGGATAAATATATGTGATTTGTAATCCCAGGACGAAGAGATGTGGACAAACTGCGCACATTTTTGTTCATACTAGTAGAAAACGTTTCAGGTTTCGGTGATCTTTATCCCAGGATGGAGGACTGCAAGCGTCGTAGTGGACAATAAAATAGTCAAAATATATTCGCAAATCCCAGTATAATCCCTCAGTCCCTCCCTCCCTTACCTCCCTCCCTCTCTCACCTCCTTCCCTCACCTCCCTCCCTCTCTCACCTCCTTCCCTCACCTCCCTCCCTCTCTCACCTCCCTCTCTCACCTCCCTCACTTCACATGTCCGAGCTCACCCACAATGTAAAAAAAAAAATGAAGAGCCCAAGTTTTGTCGTTTATCTCCTCTTCTCGAGGTAAGTGAGGGCAGCCACTGCCACCACGACCACCACAGTGGAGGGCAGCCACTGCCACCACCACCACAGTGGAGGGCAGCCACTGCCACCACCACCACCACAGTGGAGGGCAGCCACTGCCACCACCACCACCACAGTGGAGGGCAGCCACTGTCACCACCACCACCACAGTGGAGGGCAGCCACTGTCACCACCACCACCACAGTGGAGGGCAGCCACTGCCACCACCACCACCACAGTGGAGGGCAGCCACTGCCACCACCACCACCACAGTGGAGGGCAGCCACTGTCACCACCACCACCACAGTGGAGGGCAGCCACTGCCACCACCACCACAGTGGAGGGCAGCCACTGCCACCACCACCACCACAGTGGAGGGCAGCCACTGCCACCACCACCACCACAGTGGAGGGCAGCCACTGCCACCACCACCACCACAGTGGAGGGCAGCCACTGTCACCACCACCACCACAGTGGAGGGCAGCCACTGTCACCACCACCACCACAGTGGAGGGCAGCCACTGCCACCACCACCACCACAGTGGAGGGCAGCCACTGTCACCACCACCACCACAGTGGAGGGCAGCCACTGCCACCACCACCACCACAGTGGAGGGCAGCCACTGCCACCACCACCACAGTGGAGGGCAGCCACTGCCACCACCACCACCACAGTGGAGGGCAGCCACTGCCACCACCACCACAGTGGAGGGCAGCCACTGCCACCACCACCACCACAGTGGAGGGCAACCACTGCCACCACCACAGTGGAGGGCAGCCACTGCCACCACCACCACAGTGGAGGGCAGCCACTGCCACCACCACCACAGTGGAGGGCAGCCACCACCACCACAGTGGAGGGCAGCCACCACCACCACAGTGGAGGGCAGCCACCACCACCACAGTGGAGGGCAGCCACCACCACCACAGTGGAGGGCAGCCACCACCACCACCACCACAGTGGAGGGCAGCCACCACCACCACCACAGTGGAGGGCAGCCACCACCACCACCACAGTGGAGGGCAGCCACCACCACCACAGTGGAGGGCAGCCACCACCACCACCACCACAGTAGAGGGCAGCCACTGCCACCACCACCACAGTGGAGAGAAGACACAACATATTCACTCACATAAACGCTATGTATGGAAAACACACACACACACACACACACACACACACACACACACACACACACACACACACACACACATCGCTGACAAGAGCTGACGCGGCAATATACCCTTTTAAACTGTCAATTAAACATAATAGACCGAATTTCCCCCCCCACCCCCACCCCCACAATGCATCGGTCGGGTGCGCGGAATACTGCCCAAACAGACCCGTCGCGGCGTCCAGCTACAGCCCACAAGGAAGCATCATCTCCCCCCATGATGCTTCAAAAGATGCTGATGCTTCCTGATGCTTAGAAGGGCCACCGGGAGACCGAGCTCTCAATAAACACAACGTTACAGGAACGTTGCTGCAACGTTGTCTTATCATCAAAGGGGGAAACAAAGGGGTAGGGGGGGGGGGGATGAAAACGAGGGGCGTCTCCAGCTTGTGGCTCCGTCTATCCCACTCCGTGTCACTCAAGAGAGGGATGAGTATGAACGACTCGCAGGATAGTTACACTATCCAAGGCTTGAAACTATCCAAGAAAATCAGAAGATTATCCCAAGCTGCTGATAAGAAACCTTTGGAAGCGGACTCAATATACTTGAAGTCAAATTTAGATTTACATTTATTTAGAAATTTCAAATTTAGAAACCTAAGGGTGTGTGGAAGCATTAAATTTTGCCATCAATAATCTAGAGGTTCGATTCCCTCAAGAGAGAGTTAGGTATACCAGCATAATATCCAAACATGCGAGTGCCAGTATACGAATCCGGATCCATTCAGAGGTGATCTGAAAGAAATGGCTGCTAGAATTTAACCCAGCTAAATGCAAGGTTATGAGGATTGAAACAGCCGTGAGTAAACCTGAATAGCAATACATGTTGAAGGGGAGCCAGAGTCTTACTTCTGAAAAAGAGAAAGCCCAGGGAGAAGACAGAGCCACAAAAGCCCTGGGGAAAGATAGAGCCCCTAAAGCCCTGGGTAAAGATAGAGCCCCAAAAGCCTTGGGTAAAGACAGAGCCCCAAATATCATACCAGAGGCACACATTACCACAATACCATCAGCAGCAAGTGAAACACTGGTCTTCAGTAACTTGGACGAGGAGACTTCCTGGTCCTATTTACAACCTACGTGAGACTCGCTACTGAATATATGAAAGAGCCAGAGCTCAACCCCCCGCAAGCACAACTAGGGGAGTACACAGCTCAGCAGCAGCAGCTTGGCCACTCTGCATATCAATATAATCTTCCAATGCCCTGGGATAATTCTCTAACCCTCTTGATATTTTAAAAGGGGGATCAAATACTCTATTCACAAAGGCTTAACGTAAACCTTAATAATTCTTTGGCTGGTGTTATCATGCTATCTCTCTCTCCCACGATAACTCTCCCCCCCCCCCTCCTCACGCACCCAACTCCCACACAAGGTCCTCCAACAACCAGAAATATCTGAGAAACTCCTCCCCCCCCCCCCCACCATGACACTCCCAATAAAATCCCCTTTTAATTTTGCTAATTTTAGTGCTGCTATCCAGAGGCGTCTGGCCTCTCTGCGAGGGACAAATAGACAGCAGACATTGTCTTATATATAATATATATATATATATATATATATATATATATATATATATATATATATATGTCGTACCTAGTAGCCAGAACGCACTTCTGAGCCTACTATGCAAGGCCCGATTTGCTTAACAAGCCAAGTTTTCATGAATTAATGTTTTTTCGACTACCTAACCTACCTAACCTAACCTAACCTACCTTGTTCGGCTACCTAACCGAACCTAACCTATAAAGATAGGTTAGGCTAGGTTAGGTTGGGTTGGTTAGGTTCGGTCATATATCTACGTTAATTTTAACTCCAATAAAAAAAAATTGACATCATACATAATGAAATGGGTAGCTTTATCATTTCGTAAGAAAAAAAATCGAGAAAATATATTAATTCAGGAAAACTTGGCTTATTAGGCAAATCGGCCCTTGCATAGTAGGCTGAGAAGTGCGTTCTGGCTACTAGGTACGACATATATATATATATATATATATATATATATATATATATATATATATATATACATATATATATATATATATATATATATATATATATATACATATATATATATATATATATATATACATATATATATATATATATATATTCTCTCGCAGGAGAGATAAATGAACGACTTTTCGACCCTCTGATCGTTACATTCTGCAAAATAATACCCACAGCGCATCGGGTTTGGGGAGAGAAACATCGTCATCATTGGATGACCAAAAACCCCGTAACCCATGACGTTTTAGATGGGGAGACTGTGATTGGTAGAGAGAAAAATACGTCACTGGTGACGTTTCACCTGAACAAACTATCATTGGTTGATGAAAACACGTCACTCGTGACGTTTGACCTGAACAAACTATCATTGGTTGATGAAAACACGTCACTCGTGACGTTTGACCTGAACAAACTATCATTGGTTGATGGAAACACGTCACTCGTGACGTTTGACCTGAACAAACTATCATTGGTTGATGAAAACACGTCACTCGTGACGTTTGACCTGAACAAACTATCATTGGTTGATGAAAACACGTCACTCGTGACGTTTGACCTGAACAAACTATCATTGGTTGATGAAAACACGTCACTCGTGACGTTTCACCTGAACAAACTATCATTGGTTGACGGAAATACGTCACTGGTGACGTTTCACCTAACTCGGTGAAGACAATCTGCCAAGAGCGGGAAATTCAAATACCAAGATAAAAAAATAAACACATATGGCAAATGCCAACAACTCCAAAACTATAATGTTACCACCATCAGTTACCCTTCAACACAACATTAGCCAAACTCGAATCTCTTGAAAATATCTGAAGTGGACGAGGACTATTCATCCTCAACGACCATTAATAATCGACGCTGGACTATTACTTGACCATTAACAACACCTCCAAAACACCGGCCCATTATAAGCTCCATAATTCCACTTCGCTGCTCTAATGGTTGATGCTAGACTAATTGTAATACGAGCCCCTCCCACGTACGATTACTAATGGTCTGCGCTTGGCCATTAGCCGCCCATTACCTGAGAACACTAATGGGTGTTGGGCGGGGCGGGGCCAGCCCCCCCCCCCTCTCATCACGCAAGATCCGGAACCCGATCAACCTACAATCATTAACAAAATAATAGAATATATAAAAAAAAATACGTGAAAAGGGGTAGTGGTAGAGGGGGGGTTCTGGTGAAGGGGGCGGAGACCCTTGAAATGGTGATAACATATATATATATATATATATATATATATATATATATATATATATATATATATATATATATATATATATATATATATAATATATATATATATATATATATATATTATATATATTATATATATATATATTATTAAATATGACCGAAAAAGTAAGATTAATAATTCTAACACGAATTTTCTCAATCTTTCGTACATTACGCTTCACTGTTGGAGGTAAATCAAAAATCACTTCTCCAAAATTCATTTTTATTTCTAGTCTGACGCGACACGGGCGCGTTTCGTAAAACTTATTACATTTTCAAAGACTTCACAAATACACAACTGATTAGAACTTACGTATCTCTGATTTTATATCTACATTTGAGTGAGGTGGGAGGGGTGATGTGGCATTAACACAAGACAGAACAAGAGGGGATATTAATAGGGTATTAAAAGTATCAACACAAGACAGAACAGAAACAATGGGTATTGAATAGAAGTGTTTGTAGAAAGCCTATTGGTCCATATTTCTTGATGCTTCTATATTGGAGCGGAGTCTTGAGGTGGGTAGAATATAGTTGTGCAATAATTGGCTGTTGATTGCTGGTGTTGACTTCTTGATGTGTAGTGCCTCGCAAACGTCAAGCCGCCTGCTATCGCTGTATCTATCGATGATTTCTGTGTTGTTTACTAGGATTTCTCTGGCGATGGTTTGGTTATGGGAAGAGATTATATGTTCCTTAATGGAGCCCTGTTGCTTATGCATCGTTAAACGCCTAGAAAGAGATGTTGTTGTCTTGCCTATATACTGGGTTTTTTGGAGCTTACAGTCCCCAAGTGGGCATTTGAAGGCATAGACGACGTTAGTCTCTTTTAAAGCGTTCTGTTTTGTGTCTGGAGAGTTTCTCATGAGTAGGCTGGCCGTTTTTCTGGTTTTATAGTAAATCGTCAGTTGTATCCTCTGATTTTTGTCTGTAGGGATAACGTTTCTATTAACAATATCTTTCAGGACCCTTTCCTCCGTTTTATGAGCTGTGGAAAAGAAGTTCCTGTAAAATAGTCTAATAGGGGGTATAGGTGTTGTGTTAGTTGTCTCTTCAGAGGTTGCATGGCTTTTCACTTTCCTTCTTATGATGTCTTCGATGAAACCATTGGAGAAGCCGTTATTGACTAGGACCTGCCTTACCCTTCAAATGCCCACTTGGGGACTGTAAGCTCCAAAAAACCCAGTATATAGGCAAGACAACAACACCTCTTTCTAGGCGTTTAACGATGCATAAGCAACAGGGCTCCATTAAGGAACATATAATCTCTTCCCATAACCAAACCATCGCCAGAGAAATCCTAGTAAACAACACAGAAATCATCGATAGATACAGCGATAGCAGGCGGCTTGACGTTTGCGAGGCACTACACATCAAGAAGTCAACACCAGCAATCAACAGCCAATTATTGCACAACTATATTCTACCCACCTCAAGACTCCGCTCCAATATAGAAGCATCAAGAAATATGGACCAATAGGCTTTCTACAAACACTTCTATTCAATACCCATTGTTTCTGTTCTGTCTTGTGTTGATACTTTTAATACCCTATTAATATCCCCTCTTGTTCTGTCTTGTGTTAATGCCACATCACCCCTCCCACCTCACTCAAATGTAGATATAAAATCAGAGATACGTAAGTTCTAATCAGTTGTGTATTTGTGAAGTCTTTGAAAATGTAATAAGTTTTACGAAACGCGCCCGTGTCGCGTCAGACTAGAAATAAAAATGAATTTTGGAGAAGTGATTTTTGATTTACCTCCAACAGTGAAGCGTAATGTACGAAAGATTGAGAAAATTCGTGTTAGAATTATTAATCTTACTTTTTCGGTCATATTTAATAATATATGTCTACAGGAAAGACTGCTACCAAAATATACTAATATATATATATATATATATATATATATATATATATATATATATATATATATATATATATATATATATATATATATATATATGTCGTACCTAATAGCCAGAACGCACTTCTCAGCCTACTATTCAAGGCCCGATTTCCCTAATAAGCCAAGTTTTCATGAATTAATGTTTTTTCGTCTACCTAACCTACCTAACCTAACCTAACCTAGCTTTTTTTGGCTACCTAACCTAACCTTACCTATAAATATAGGTTAGGTTAGGTTAGGTAGGGTTGGTTAGGTTCGGTCATATATCTACGTTAATTTTAACTCCAATAAAAAAAAATTGACCTCATACATAGAAAAAAGGGTTGCTTTATCATTTCATAAGAAAAAAATTATAGTAAATATATTAATTCAGGAAAACTTGGCTTATTAGGCAAATCGGGCCTTGAATAGTAGGCTGAGAAGTGAGTTCTGGCTACTAGGTACGACATATATATATATATATATATATATATATATATATATATATATATATATATATATATATATATATATATATATATATATATATATAAAATTGTAAGACTCAACCGGCAATTGTTGAAAAGGAAATTATTATTAGTAAACACATTTTTAAGGTGAGCTGACTTATCCTTTAGCAGCAATGTTGTCTTAAGAGCTTTGAGAGAGTCTTGAGAGCCTTGAGAGAGTCTTGAGAGAGCCTTGAGAGAGCCTTGAGAGAGCCTAGTGAGAGCCTTGAGAGAGCCTAGTGAGAGCCTTGAGAGAGTCTTGAGAGAGCCTTGAGAGAGCCTTGAGAGAGCCTTGAGAGTCTTGAGAGAGCCTTGAGAGAGCCTTGAGAGAGCCTAGTGAGAGCCTTGAAAGAATGTGGTCTCAAAATAACACATGACACATGATACAGGTGTCAACAAAGGTCAGGAGCCTGCTTATTTTAATCCCTTAAAACACCTAGTTTCAATTTTCAGTTGAAATATTTATATGAGAATCAAAATAAACCTCGCGATACTCTATTTGTCATTTAAGCTGCGAAGTCACATGTGCTTGCTCAGATTAAATTGCATTTATTCATACAAGTGTTCGTTCTTTAGTTAGTGGAGTCATTAAGCTTACACAGTCTAGAGTCTGTTTGTTTACAGGTCTGGAGTGATGAATCTTGTGTTTTATCACACATCACAATGGTGTTTTAAAGTCAAATCGAAAAAAAAGTATGTGTTAGCTAGAGTGAGCTGACAGGAACTCACGACATCTAAATGTCGCTCTGACGAAAAGCTTCTTCTTCTTCTCTTCCTTCTTCCTTCTTTCTTCTTCCGTCTCCTCCTCCTCCTCCGGGTGCACTAAATTCCCTCCGCCTCCTGAACACCAAGCCTTCTCCCTCCTCTCTAACATCAGTCGGACTCACAAACATTCACAGAATGGCAAACTCTCAACAACCAGAGAACCCCAACCTCTGGAGGCCAGCAGAGGGCCAGGACAGAGCCCAATAGGCTCAGGAATCTGTACACCAGTTGATTGACAGTTGAGAGGCGGGACCAAAGAGCCAGAGCTCAACCCCCGCAAACACAACTAGGTGAGTACAACTAGGTGAGTAGAGGGTCAACGGAACAGAAGACATAAGTGTGGCTGAGGTGCTGCAACAGTCTTATGTAAGATAAGGCTGAGAACAGACTTTTACACCTAGCTTGTCTATAATAGAAAATAGGAGAAAATAGTTTCTCCTATTTAAAATATTTTGGCAAATGCCATTCGGGATGTTCTCTAACACACACAAATGCGCACAAACGTATTTGTGTGTGCGCGCACGCACACACACACACACACACACACACATATATATACTGAAATCGACAAAGAAATCTGTGAGGCACTGAATGCCAGTTTCCACAGAGTGTTCACAACAGAGCCTGAGCAGCTCCCATTGTTAGAAGAGGAGATGACCCAAGTTGAGAGACTAACAGATTCAAGAAAGGTACCTAGGAGCAGAGATAACACCAAAACTAACTCCTGAGGCACACATAAAACGATTGAGACGCTAGCAAAAGTTAAAAACATCATTCAGAAACCTAAGTAACGAGGCATTCAGAACGCTTTACACTACCTACGTGCGACCAGTCTTAGAGTAAGCACCCACATCATGCAGCCACATGGAATATGCAGCCACATCATCTTAAGATACACATTAGGAACCAGGAATAGGAACTGAACCTGACGACGTTAAAAAAAAGAGAGAGCGGTGAGATATGATAGCAGCATACAAGATACTCCAGGGGCTTGACAGAGTGGAAATAGACTTAACGTTGACACCGGAATACCAACAGAACACAGGGACATGGCTGGAAGCTGGAAGCTCAGATGAGTCACAGAGATGTTAGGAAGTTTTCTTTTAGCGTGAGAGTAGTGGGGAAATGGAATGCACTAAAGGAAGCAAACATTGTAGAACCAAACACTATTCATAGCTTTAAAACTTGGCATGACAGAGAAGTAGGACAGGAGTCACTGCTTTAAACAACGAGCCAACGCTCGATCCAGTAGGCACACATAGGTGAGTACACACACACACACACACACACACACACACACACACACACACACACACACACACACACACACACACACACACACACACAGTTGTGGATTGGACAATCCCTCAGCTCGGGTGTGTTGACTGTGCGGGTCGGCCATATTGGCCAGCCATCCATCACCTTCATCACAAACACACAATAAACTATTTTTTCCTGCCCACCTATTCTTTATTCATGACAATATATATATACATATATATATATATATATATATATATATATATATATATATATATATATATATATATATATATATATTTTATCATGCTGGGACAGCTCCCCCAGAGGGTGTTCCTCCACACACACACACACACACACACACACACACACACACACACACACACACACACACACACACACACACACACACACACACACAGGGAGCCACTAAGGTTTCTCCCACAGTGGTCCTAAAGACCTGTGCTTCTGCCGCCTCGCCATTCCTCAATGCACCTTTCCAGCTTCGGGACGCCAGGAAAATCCGCTACTTCATGTGTGCACCGCAGGCCACAACAGTGCAGGAGACGGGGGCGCCTGGGGGGGGGGGGAACAAATGGGAAAGCCGTTCGTTGCCCGCACGAAAGGAGCTGACCTCAGGCAACGTGATCGGAAAGTACAGAGCCAGCGGTCGGCAGGCTGAAACAAGAAACAGTGTGGATGTGTCCGCTTCTCGCCAAGAATGCGTGACGCAGGCCGCCACACCTCAAGCTGTCGAAGCAAGAGAGTGCTGCTTGACGCAGGCCGCCACACCTCAAGCTGTCGAAGCAAGAGAGTGCTGCGTGACGCAGGCCGCCTCACCTCAAGCTGTCGAAGCCAGAGAGTGCTGCGTGACGCAGGCCGCCACACCTCAAGCTGTCGAAGCAAGAGAGTGCTGCGTGACGCAGGCCACACCCTGCCTGCTGCCTGCCCTGCCTGCCTCCCTGCTCGCTGACCGTCACCACAAGACGGACACCACCTATTACGGGCGACGCCAGCAATGCTTTCTATTTGTCGTGATCACTCGTGCCTGGACTATACTTGGTCACTGATTACTCGGTCACAAGAGGGTCACTGCATCACCCTAAAGATGCACTTCACCAGAAGTGCACTGGTCACTCCAGAGGTCACCAGGTCACTCCAGAGGTCACCAGGTCACTCCAAAGGTCACCAGATCACTCCAGAGGTCACCAGGTCACTAGAGAGGTCACAAAGTCACTAGAGAGGTCACCAGGTCACTAGAGAGGTCACCAGGTCACTCCAGAGGTCAAAAGATCACTAGAGAGGTCACCAGGTCACTCCAGAGGTCACCAGGTTACTAGAGAGGTCATAAGGTTCTCTGGAACCCACTGTGTAGATGAAAGGTTCATCCAGACCTTTTGACATGTGTAAACACAGAGAGAGAGAGAGAGAGAGAGAGAGAGAGAGAGAGAGAGAGAGAGAGAGAGAGAGAGAGAGAGAGAGAGAGAGAGAGAGAGAGAGAGAGAGAGAGAGAGAGAGCCATATACCGTTTTACAGTCCAGCAAAGCTTATAACATTCTCTCTCTCTCTCTCTCACTATCTCTATCACACACACACACAATAAAACAAAACTTTAAAGCTCACTGTTAAAAAAAAAATACAGTTTTGCAGTCCCTCGGCAGCCACGTTCCCAAGCAACTTGAAAAGTATTGACAAGGCTTTGCAACACCAATCTTGCCTCGTCCCAAGGAAACCCTCATGGGAGGAGCTGGAGAAAATGTCTCCGTCCCTCAGGAGTCGCTGACTCCACCACGGAGGATAAACCCCCTTCACACCCGCTACTGCTCCTGCTCCTGCTGGAGCAAGAGTAGACAAATTGTGACTTAACAACGTGGTGAGAACGAGTGAGAATATGAGTGAAGATGGTGGGACAAGGAACACGGAATATGAGTGAAGATGGTGGGACAAGGAACACGGAATATGAGTGATCATGGTAAGACAAGGAACACGAAATAGCCCACACACACACGCAGATAAGCATGGGAGAGAGAGAGAGAGAGAGAGAGAGAGAGAGAGAGAGAGAGAGAGAGAGAGAGAGAGAGAGAGAGAGAGAGAGAGAGAGAGAGAGAGGAATAATGAAAAGATCTAGCAAACAAGAACAATGTACGAAGCAGAGGGAAGAAAGGCGAGAATATTGTCTGTGTGTGTGTGTATAAATAGCAAGCGAGAGAGAGAAAAACGTAGCCCGTAAATACCCATTACAAAATAGCCGGCTAATAGCCTCCGGTAAAAACAATGAACCAAAATATTGGAGATGCTACACTAGCCACGAGGACCACGAGCATCAACACCTCCTTTATAACATTTCTTATAACTAAAGAAAATAATATTTTACTCGGGAAACTTAAAAACAGTAAAAAAATGTTGAAAATTGGGTTAAAAAAATGTTGGAACTGGGGTACAAAAAATATGTCAGAACTGGGGTACAAAAAAAATGTTCGAACTGGGGTACAAAAAATATGTTAGAACTGGGGTACAAAAAAAATGTTGGAACTGGGGTACAAAAAATGTTGAAAATTGGGTTAAAAAAATGTTGGAACTGGAGTACAAAAAAATGTTGAAAATTGGGTTTAAAAAATGTTGGAACTGGGGTACAAAAAAAATGTTGGAACTGGGATAAAAAAAAAATGTTGAAAATTGGGTTAAAAAAATGTTGGAACTGGGGTACAAAAAAATTTTGAAAATTGGGTTAAAAAAATGTTGGAACTGGGGTAAAAAAAAAAACTGAAGCTGGGGTAAAGATGTTGGAACTGAGATAAAATAACGTAGCAGCTTGGGTAAAGAACTTGAGGGGACTGTGTTAAAAAATGTATGCCAGCAAATGTTGACTTTCAAATAACGCGGGAAAATGCAAGGCGGGAACACGACGCGGGAAGATGCAAGCGCGCGAAAAAATGGCGGGAAAACTGGAGAACAAAGAAGAAGCCGACAAAAGGAAGGTATTGGGTAGTTCTCCGGCCTCATCCGGCTGTGTCTTTCATGCATAAAATAACAATCGGGGCGAGAAGGTGCTATCCCAACGTGCTGGAATGGCGGCCCCTGGAACCGCTCCTTCATAATAGAGTTCTGCTCTCACTGGAACCGCAGGTGAGTGTGTTATGGGGTGCCGGCCGCTCTCGTCACCATAAACAACTCGACACACAGACAGTTTCACAGACTGGTGCAATGTGGCTCCTGTATGATAGTGGTCTTAGCAGTCAGGGAGATAGCTGGCTGCTTATCTGTGATGATGATCCAGGCCCACGTATGTGTGATAGCTGGCTATACTGCCAGTCAGCTGGTGGAGGGGGGGGGGGACAGCTGGCTACTGGCCCTCGTCTGGTGGAGGGGAGAGACAGATGGCTATACTGCCAGTCAGCTGGTAGAGGGGGAGACAGCTGGCTATACTGCCAGTCAGCTGGTAGAGGGGGGAGACAGCTGGCTATACTGTCAGTCAGCTGGTGGAGGGGGGAGACAGCTGGCTACTCACCTGTGATGATGATCCTGGCCGGGGTTCGAGACAGCTGGCTATACTGCCAGTCAGCTGGTAAAGGGGGGAGACAGCTGGCTACTCACCTGTGATGATGATCCTGGCCGGGGTTCGAGACAGCTGGCTATACTGCCAGTCAGCTGGTAAAGGGGGGAGACAGCTGGCTACTCACCTGTGATGATGATCCTGGCCGGGGTTCGAGACAGCTGGCTGCTGCCAGTCAGCTGGTGGAGGGTCCGACACTGGAACCTTGAGAGCCCATCTTGAGGACCAACTTCCAGCACGTGAAGTTCCCCTTCACTCGTCATGTGGTACTTCCCGTCTGGGGGAAGAGCAGAGGGTCGTTAGTGGGGGTCCCTGTGTGTCTGGGGGAGGAGAGGGTCGTTAGTGGGGGTCCCTGAGTGTCTGGGGGGGGGAGAGGGTCGTTAGTGGGGGTCCCTGTGTGTCTGGAGGAGGAGAGGGTCGTTAGTGGTGGTCCCTGTGTGTCTGGGGGAGGAGAGGGTCGTTAGTGGTGTTCCCTGTGTGTCTGGGGGGAGCAGAGGGTCGTTAGTGGGGGTCCCTGTGTGTCTGGGGGAGGAGAGGGTCGTTAGTGGTGGTCCCTGTGTGTCTGGGGGAGGAGAGGGTCGTTAGTGGTGGTCCCTGTGTATCTGGGAGGAGGAGAGGGTCGTTAGTGGTGGTCCCTGTGTGTCTGGGGGAGGAGAGGGTCGTTAGTGGTGGTCCCTGAGTGTCTGGGGGAGGAGAGGGTTGTTAGTGGTGGTCCCTGTGTGTCTGGGGGGAGGAGAGGGTCGTTAGTGGGGGTCCCTGTGTGTGTCTGTCTGTGTAAGTTTGTGTGGCTGGCCGCGTCTCTGTTAACATCACAGACCAGCATAAGTCTAACTTCTGCAGCACGAGCAGAAATAAAATTTCAACAGAGCACAAGTTCCCGGAGTTACATTAGTTAGCCCAAAAAGTGAGCAAGTTTGTTAATGTCAGCCACCGGAGGTAGGAGGCCCCAGTGTGCCTCCGCCACCCACGTTAACACCTTCCTGGCCCGCCCACATGGTCTGCCGCCCACGGTCCGCCCTCCTGGGCCGCCTCCTGGCCCGCCCTCCTGGGCCGCCCACATGGTCTGCCGCTCTCCTGGGCCGCCCACATGGTCTGCCGCTCTCCTGGGCCGCCCACATGGTCTGCCGCCCTCCTGGGCCGCCCACATGGGCCGCCCTCCTGGGCCGCCCTCCTGGGCCGCCCTCCTGGGCCGCCCTCCTGGGCCGCCCTCCTGGGCCGCCCTCCTGGGCTATACTATAATTCCCCTTAGATAATGGCAGGACTATATAGACACTACAATATATAGACTCGCCCAAGGGGAAAGAGAAGCGCCAACCCATTACGACTATATAGCACTTGGAAAGGAGGGGATCAGGGTTTGGGATCGGACGGGGGGAAAGGAATGGTGCCCCACCCCTTGGATGATCGGGGGATTGAACGACGACCTGCATGAAGCAGGACCGTCGCTCAACCGTCCAGACCAAGTGGCCACACAAACGCCTCAACATTGCCAAGTTGCAGACCACTATCACAAGAACGTAGTGTATGGGGGATATATAAAGGCCCTACAATGGGCTCGAACCCAAACACCTTGGACTCTCCTTTCACAACCACTCTTCATATTTTTCCTCGCTGTCGGGTCATTTGCTTCAGCCGTCCTCCCCGACACTCGAAATATTAGTCCTTGTGGGTAATGACTGAATAATAATCATATATATTAACTTTTCACACAAATGATTCATTATTAACTTCATATATTGCTGAAAATCCATCGGAAATCTGAATATATTGACAGCTGATTACTTTTGTGTGGTGACGTCATCAGCTCCTCTGTGCTAGGCCCCCAGTATGGATTAATTTGGTCAGTGAACCACTGAGGGGAATTATTGAGGCGTTGAGGTAGATATATGGAATTTACAACCACAATAGAGGGTTCGATACCCGGAAATTACTTGGGTATGACTGTACGCCTTGAGGCGGCTGCCACTCTTTACTAACTCGAGAACATTCTGGGTGTCACTACAGGTTAGTTAAAACATTACACAGATACTGTACAGTGTAATTACTAGAGAGAGATAGTTCACTGTCTCAGCCTGTGTTAGAGACTATTCAAAACTATCATACTGTTCCTCGGACACTGTATCTTTGTTTAAAGTTATACAGTCCATAGATTATTATTTAAACCAAAAATATTAAGCTTCTTGTCGAGAAGTGACAGTTGATTAATCTCCGGCGTTTAAATTCAAAACGAACAAATGCCGTTATGACGTCACTGCTTGTTGACCCCGACAAGA
>NC_091219.1:24558701-24616201 GCF_040958095.1 Procambarus clarkii | reverse complement strand
TCACCAGCCCCGCCCCCACAGTCACCAGCCCCGCCCCCACAGTCACCATCCCCGCCCCCACACTCACCATCCCCGCCCCCACAGTCACCAACCCCGCCCCCACAGTCACCATCCCCGCCCCCACAGTCACAGACCAACACGACCTAGAGAACGCCAGAGACCAACACGAAATACAGAACGCCAGAAACCAACCCGACCAAGAGAACGACAGAGACCATGACAGAGTCAATGGAAACATCACCATCTACACGTATGAGAAAAATAATTCACGACTTGAAAATTCCCCCCAAAAAAACGCAAAAATGAAAGCTCATATACCAGGTAGAAGAAAAGAAAGAATAGAAAACCATTATATAGGATGGTAAAGAACGGAAAGCAATTATATAGGATGATAAAGAACAGTTTTATATAGGACAAAAAATAATGGAAGAATATTATATAATGAAAACGAAGTTATATAATGAAAACGAAGGTAAAGCTGTTACGAAAACTTGTTATATAATATAAAACACGAAAAACCATTATATACGACACAAAATAACGGAAAGCCATTATTTACCCACCATTATCTCCCCCACCCACCATTATCTCCCCCACCAACCAAACAATATCTCCCCCACCACCAACCAATATCTCCCCCACCCACCATTATCTCCCCCCTTAAATAATAGTTCCGTCAATCACTGTGTTCAACATTTACTTCTCCCGTCCACTCTACGGGCTTTGGTGGATAATAAAAATAGCGACGTTGCAATTATGTGTCATTAACTGTGACGAATAAAACCTCCCGCGAAATTATGTTTTTCGTTCACATCTGCTGACCTCTTTTGGTGAGAGTGAGAGAAAGTGAGAGAGGGAAGGTGGAGGGAGGGAGGGAGAGTGAGAGAAAGTGAGGGCGGGAAGGTGGAGGCAGGGAGGGAAAGAGAGAAAGTGAGGGTGGGAAGGTGGAGGCAGGGAGGGAGAGTGAGAGAAAGTTACCACTAGCACCACCATTAGGCTAAGGATTAAGCAACCATTTAAGTGTTCACTAACTACATCCAGGGTAGTTAATACCACCATTAATCCTTCCATTAACACCTTCCATTAATCATGGCACCTTTGCTTGGATTTATTAAACAGTTAAGGAACTTGTAGACCTAACAACCAGAGGTTATTTTTCTTACAAACAAACTCGTAATGCTTCTTAAGTCCTAAACTGTTTACATTATCTTTTAATGAAGAGATGAATTGTAGGAGAGGTCGTGTTGTAGGAGAGGTCGTGTTGTAGGAGAGGTCGTGTTGTAGGAGAGGTCCTGTTGTAGGAGAGGTCGTGTTGTAGGAGAGGTCCTGTTGTAGGAGAGGTCCTGTTGTAGGAGAGGTCCTGTTGTAGGAGAGGTCGTGTTGTAGGAGAGGTCGTGTTGTAGGAGAGGTCGTGTTGTAGGAGAGGTCGTGTTGTAGGAGAGGTCCTGTTGTAGGAGAGGTCCTGTTGTAGGAGAGGTCGTGTTGTAGGAGAGGTCGTGTTGTAGGAGAGGTCGTGTTGTAGGAGAGGTCGTGTTGTAGGAGAGATCGTGTTGTAGGAGAGGTCGTGTTGTAGGAGAGGTCGTGTTGTAGGAGAGGTCGTGTTGTAGGAGAGGTCGTGTTGTAGGAGAGGTCGTGTTGTAGGAGAGGTCGTGTTGAAGGAGATGTATTTTAGAAGATGTTGTATTGTATTACTGTGTACATTAGCGTAGATCTCGTAGTAGATGAACCATTCTACAATACTTCTACGATACCACATATTCTACGAGGTCTAGGTCTACGATATTGCCTATTTTTTAACAATTTTAATGATTGTGTGTTTTCTGATGTTTACTAAATCAGAAAACACCGATTTATGTATGAAAAAAAAAAATAATTTCACAAAATAAAATGTCATTATATTTCACAAAATAAAAAAAAACAGTGAAAAAATAATAATTTTATAGTACACCTAATTTGATACGTTTGAAAATTTCCAGATGGCAATGGTAATTATCAGGGAAAAGCACTAAGAAATGTGGATATATATTATATATATATATATATATATATATATATATATATATATATATATATATATATATATGTCGTACCTAGTAGCCAGAACTCACTTCTGAGCCTACTATGCAAGGCCCGATTTGCCTAATAAGCCAAGTTTTCATGAATTAATTGCTTTTCGACTACCTAACCTACCTAACCTAACCTAACCTAACTTTTTTGGCTACCTAACCTAACCTAACCTATAGAGATAGGTTAGGTTAGGTTAGGTAGGGTTGGTTAGGTTCGGTCTTATATCTACGTTAATTTTAACTCCAATAAAAAAAATTTGACCTCTTACATAATGAAATGGATTGCTTTATCATTTCATAAGAAAAAAATTAAAGAAAATATATTAATTCATGAAAACTTGGCTTATTAGGCAAATCGGGCCTTGCATTGTAGGCTGAAAAGTGAGTTCTGGCTACTAGGTACGACATATATATATATATATATATATATATATATATATATATATATATATATATATATATATATATATATATATATATATATATATATCCCATTTTGATATCCTAAAAGGAAAAAGCAAATATTGAATAACCTTGGAAAAACCCGCAAAGAGAATGAAGGTTATTGCTCTTATTCCCCCCCCCCCTGCCCCCTTGCGGGCTCCAAACCCCCCAGCCCCCCCTTCCCTGCCCCAACCGTCTATTCCTCCCCTACCTCATCCCCCTTCCATTCACACCCCTATCCTATCCTTCTCTTTCTCTCTCTCTCTCCCTGCTCCTCGTTTATTATTTCCTCCCCCTTACCTTAGCTACCTGTCTAATCATTCCCCCTACGCCTTAACCACCCCCTACCTTCCATCTTCTCCCTCCCCATCTGCTGTCCACCCCCTCCCCCAACCCCCCTCCCCACAGGCCTTCCTCCTCCCCCAAGTAAAATTGGTTTGATGTTCTCTCCAGGATGAAATAAAAAAATAGGAAAACGGATTTTATGTCTTCAAAGAGTAAAGAGATTTTTTAGTTTGGTGTAGAGTAAAACTTGCTGTCAATGTCCTGAGGGAGAGACAGGGTATACCGCTAACATATGAAGGATATGACGGGAGAGAGGGAGAGGGAGAGGGAGAGGGAGAGGGAGAGAGAGAGAGAGAGAGAGAGAGAGAGAGAGAGAGAGAGAGAGAGAGAGAGAGAGAGAGAGAGGGAGGGAGAGAGAGAGGGAGAGAGGACGGAACAGAGATTGAAAGAAAGAAGAGGAGAGGAGGGTAATGAAGAAGGTGAACTTATTGAACTTATTGAGATATGTATGCTGGCGGAGGTTGAACCTCAGTCATTGGCCCCCGCCTCTCAACTTTCAATCAACACAAGTTGAGTGGGGGAGTCAGCCTCCTACACTCCATAGTCAGTCAGTCAGTCACTCAGCAAACTGACTGACTGAAGCCCCCCCAAAAAAAATCCAAACCAGCCTTCATAAATACCCACTAACCAGCCAACTGGCAATTCGTTCCCATTCCCTTTGACCGCCGCCTTATTTCTGAAATAGTTAATGAAAAATTCACAGTTAATTTGTATTGACTTTTTTTTTTTGGGTTGGACTCCAGCTGCGCATTGCTGACCAAATACATTTGTTTGTTATTAATTTGATGGAACAACTCTCCGTGAACTGTGGAAATGCTGCACTAAATATGAGAGGAGTCTGTGTCTGTCATTATGTGGGGGGGGGGGCATGGCTAGGGGGCGGGACAGGCCCTGTCCATGGACGGGTGTTGGCTTAGTCCTCTAGCCATGGACGGGATGGGGTAGTAATGTGGACGGGACGCTAGGAGAGGCCTGGATGTGCACGCAGTGTGTGTGTGTGTGTGTGTGTGTGTGTGTGTGTGTGTGTGTGTGTGTGTGTGTGTGTGTGTGTGTGTGTGTGTGTGTGTGTGTGTGTGTGTGTACTCACCTATTTGTGTTTGCGGGGGTTGAGCTCTGGCTCTTTGGTCCCGCCTCTCAACTGTCAATCAACTGGTGTACAGGTTCCTGAGCCTACTGGGCTCTATCATATCTACACTTGAAACTGTGTATGGAGTCAGCCTCCACCACATCACTGCCTAATGTATTCCATCTGTTAACTACTCTGACACTGAAAAAGTTCCTTCTAACGTCCCTGTGGCTCATGTGGGTGTGTGGGTGTGTGTGGGTGTGTGTGTGTGTGTCATCCAACTAATGGTCTACAAGATAGCAACATCCGTTCCTAGTGCCCAAACATCCCGTGCCCCTTGTATTGAATCACGTTATAAACAGTTTTACAAAGTTGTGTTTGTGTACACAGTCAACACTGTCTACCATCCGTGAGGAACCCTAAACGAGTTATCACATCCACCCAACGTCTTTGTTGTTATATTTCAGTTATTTTGTTGATGTTTCTTATTGATGCTCTTCTCGCAGTCATGAAATCTTCTTAAGACATCTTTTCCTAATCTTGGATGCTACTTGACAGCAGTTATCGTGCCTCGTCTTTGCTTGATATCGTCCAGAGATGAACGATAGCATTTTGTACATCTCGCTATACAGCTCATATTTAATTAAGAGTCCTATGTGGGAGTTATGGAGCATTTCTAATTTGTTGACAGGTTTTCCCAGAGAGAGAGAGAGAGAGAGAGAGAGAGAGAGAGAGAGAGAGAGAGAGAGAGAGAGAGAGAGAGAGAGAGAGAGAAGGGGGGGCAGGGGGGGCGGCGCTCACATTAATCATACCCTCGGAGGAAAAAATAAATAAACGCATCTCAGTTCATTGAATTAAATTTTAAGCGACAAGTGATTAATTAATTTTGATGCTGCTGCTTTTGTCGATGTTGTAGTTGTTGGGCAGATTGTAGTTGCTGATGCTGTTGTTGTTGTTGATGGGACTGTCGTTGTTGCCCCGGTTCTACAGTCCTTGTTGTATTTGTTTGTATTTGTTTTTTGACATAGATGCTGTTACATTTTTCAACCTCTTGAGGTCTTGGGTCCAGCCAGAAGGTCCCGCGGGGCGGTCCTATTATGTCAGGTCCCTTAGTTACAGTGGCAGGTCAAGTTGCACCTCAATAAAGGCTCTCTGGCATATCTTTATCAAATATAGCTCGCATACTTCCTTATCATTTTCGGTTCCCCTTTCCCCTGGCATGCCTTTGGCCTGATCACGTGAACGCTCAGAGACATTGTCTTCGTACTGGGGATGTGGAGCCTTTTAGGCTGGCCTTTGAATGGCCATTCTCCCCTCCCCCCTCTTCCCCCTTACTAAATATCTATGCAATAGTCCCTCTGTATACATTGCAATCTTCTGTTGCATGGTTACTGTATTTACATCAAGTTCTTCTCTCCCGGCACTTCCAGAGCGACGGTCTCGCTTCATGCAGGTCGGAGTTCAATCCCCAACCGTCCACAAGGGGTTGGGCACCATTCCTTTCCCACCGTCCCATCCCCAATTCTTATTCTGACCTACTTCCCAGTGATATCTAGTCGTAATGGCATGGCGCTTTCCCCTAATAATTTCCTCCCTCTTGTCAAACCATTCGCTAGTGAACAAATCCACAAGGGCCGTGACGAGGATTCGAACCTGCGTCCGAGAGCATCCCAGACGCTGCCTTAATCGACTGAGCTACGACATGGTCAAAAGGAACTGAAAATGTCTCAAAATCAAAAAATCAGAAATAAAAAAAAAAGTTGATTTCTGTGAGTCATTCGCTAATGTTCGTCGTGGCTGCCTTATGGTTCAGCGGTAGTGTTACTCTTTATTTGTTTCTTTGAATTTGTCTATTAAAGAAGCAAATCCACAAGGGCCGAGATGAGGGTTCGAGCCTATGCACGGGATGTGCCCAGCTGCGCCTTGGTCAACTGTGCCGCGACATGGTTAAAGGAATTGCAACCTGGAGTGCTACTGCCCTCACGAGGATCCCGAAGCTTCTCCCAAGCCCAATCGGGTTTTCACGCAATTCTCTCCCCCCTCCCCCATGCACCCGGGCGCTGTCCACTCTGCCACAGGCGCCCCCCCCCCCTCCCCTTGTGTGTGTGTGTGCTCACCTAATTGAACTCACCTAATTGTGCTTGCGGGGGTAGAGCTTCGGCTCTTTGATCCCGCCTCTCAACCGTCAATCAACTGGTGTACAGATTCCTGAGCCTACTGGGCTCTATTATATATACATTTGAAACTGTGTATGGAGTCAGCCTCCACCACATCACTGCCTAATGTATTCCATCCGTTGTGTGTGTGTGTGTGTGTGTGTGTGTGTGTGTGTGTGTGTGTGTGTGTGTGTGTGTGCGTGTGTGTGTGTGCAAGAGAAAGGGGGTTGGGATGGATTTTAGTGGAGGGTAGACCATATGGGAGGAGAGGGAGATTCTAGTGAGGAGAGAGAGAGAGAGAGAGAGAGAGAGAGAGAGAGAGAGAGAGAGAGAGAGAGAGAGAGAGAGAGAGAGAGAGAGAGAGAGAGAGAGAGAGAGAGCGAGAGAGCGAGAGAGAGAGGGTGTGGTGGTGGTGGTGGGGGGGGGGGACAGAAGGACTTTTCCAGTCCTGCTAAATTAATACAGAACACACGTTTAAAAAGCTGTTCATTGCAGTGTTGCGCGGCATCATATTAACATTACACAAAGACCCGAGGCCCTGCCCAAAAATATGAGGATTAATTAAATGACTGACATATTTCAAACAAAATGAACGCTGATGTTAATACTGAAATTATTTACCATATTGTAATTTTATTGTTTGAGATTGAAATTAATAAAGATTAGGAGTAGGAGACCAAGAGAGAGAGAGAGAGAGAGAGAGAGAGAGAGAGAGAGAGAGAGAGAGAGAGAGAGAGAGAGAGAGAGAGAGAGAGAGAGAGAGAGAGAAGAAGGAGAGAGAGGCACTAAACACTTCCGTGCACGGACGGGCACGAAACACGTACCTCCGTGCAGGGACGGGTAGATGTTGAAGGTGTTGTCGTGCAGCCAGGAGGTGACGGTCACGTGCTCCCTCACGTACGACGGTACGGCGCACCTCAGCACGGCCGTGTTGCCAGACATCACAAGCTGGTCGTACACCTGCACCTCGTACTCCCCCACCACAACTGTCAACACACGTGCGGATAAACACCTGCTTATCTGTATGTGTCTGTAGAAAAGGTGATTATCTTCACAACACACCTGTTTCTCAGCAAGCCACACCTACACCGAGCCACACCTGCACCAAGCCACACACCTGCACCAAGCCACACACCTGCACCAAGCCACACACCTGCACCACGCCACACACCTGCACCAAGCCACACATCTGCCCCACGCCACACCTGCACCAAGCCACACACCTGCACCACGCCACACACCTGCACCACGCCACACACCTACACCAAGCCACACACTTGCCCCACGCCACACATCTGCACCACGCCACACACCTGCACCAAGCCACACACCTGCACCAAGCCACACACCTGCCCCACGCCACGCCTGCATTCAGAGAAAGCTACAGTAAACATAAAACATGTTTAGTTCGTGATCTGAACGTCAGGGGCAGACGGGCGGTAATTGGTAACGTTGAGAAACTGCACATTTTATATCCAACTGCCTTGAACAGGTGTTCAAGCCCACCTGTTAATTATTTCAAACACCTGTTCTACTTTTAATTATTAATAAACCGCCTCTGTGCCATCTAATAGAAACAAACCCATTCACTCACACTCAGATGTTTATCATATGAGTAGGTCTCTCTCTCTCTCTCTCTCTCTCTCTCTCTCTCTCTCTCTCTCTCTCTCTCTCTCTCTCTCTCTCTCTCTCTCTCTCTCTCTCTCACTCACTTGTCATTCTTCTTTTTTTAGGAAAAATGCATTTGAGAGTTTATATTGAAGTCATAATTCTCCACACCTGGCAGGGATGGAGGGAGGGTACTTTACACACTAAGAGGAACTAAGAGGAACTAAGAGGAACTAAGAGGAACTAAGAGGAACTAAGAGGTACTAAGAGGTACTAGAAGTAACTAGGATAGAAAGAGTTACACCACCGTCATTTGGAAAGATAGCGCGGGATCTGGAGCTGAAGCCCCTGTACGTGCGCTTACGTACCGGCACGGACGTGACGAGGAGATACACGGACACACAGACAGGGACACGTACTGGGGGAGGAGCCACGTACCGGCACGGACGTGACGAGGAGACACAGGGACACGTACTAGGGGAGGAGCCACGTACCGGCACGGACGTGACGAGGAGACACAGGGACACACAGACAGGGACACGTACTGGGAGAGGAGCCACGTACCAGCACGGACGATGACGGGCGTGGCCATTATGGTGCCGGCGGGGGAGGACGCCCTGCAGGTGTAGGTGGCAGCGTGGAGCTGGGCGTTGTAGTGGTGGGCGGGGAAGGGTTCGAATACCAGCGTCCCGTTGTTGGCCACCTGTACCACGCCCTCCACCTGTGGCGAGGCGCAGCTGGTGTTAGTGTAGGTGGTGTAGGTGGTGTAGGTGGTGGTGGTGGTGGTGTTGGCCACCTGTACCACGCCCTCCACCTGTGGTGAGGCGCAGCTGGTGTTAGTGGTGGTGGTGGTGTTACCTGCAGCTGCTAGTGGAGGAGCGATACAAGTGGGCACTCCTTCACACACCTGCCTTTCACACACTCACATGCCCCTTTACACACCTGTTCTTAAGTCAAACATCAAGAGAATTAAAACTGTTCTTGTCAACAAATACAAACATGTCAAACAAACACAAGACAACATTCCACCAACCATTCCAACTATATCTAGAAAAATATTAATTTCTCGCTGATCAAAGCGCTTCAAAAATGATAAAAAAAAAACAGAAAGACATCTGATCAAACTCGCACTTTTATTCTTCTTGAAATAAACTTTCGAATGGATCTAATTTTAAAGGAAAGAAAAACACTGGAAGCTAAAATATTTTCTTACAAATGAGTAACGACATGTTATCTAGTTTTTCTACCCTTTGTACGTGACCCTAGAAGGAGGAGAAGGAGAGGGAGAGGGAAGAGGGGAAAGAGGGGAGGAAGAGAGGGGTAAGAGGGGGAGAAAGAGAGGGGTAAGAGGGGGAGAAAGAGGGGAGAAAGAGGAGGATATAAATCTAAAGTAACCGGCCAGCCAACATTTCCCCAATGGGATATTAACACAGTTTCCGCCCTACAGAACTCACTATGTTAATTGGGTTATAAAACACTCTATATCCACTCACGCGCACTCACCCACACTCTCACTCACCCACACTCACCCACACTCTCACTCACCCACACTCACCCACACTCTCACTAGTGTGAGTCACGTGTGAGTCTGATATGGATTAATAGTTATTAGTAGTTGATTAAGCGTGGTGTCACGTGTGTGTCATATGTAGAGTAAGGTGACATATTCAGATATATCATCAGGTATAGGTGATATGGGGGTTCAGGTGTGCAATTAGGTGACCCTAGTTGCCAATTAGGTGATTAGAGGTGTGGTCATGTGTGTGACATCAGGTGTGGGGCCAGCTATGGGATCAGATATGGAATCAAATTCTGGATCAAGCGTGGGATCAGGTCTCAGGTGTGGGATCAGGACTCAGGTGTGGGAACAGGTGGCAGGTGTGGGATCAGGTGGCAGGTGTGGGATCAGGTTTCAGGTGTGGGATCAGGTGGTAGGTGTGGGATCAGGTGGCAGGTGTGGGATCAGGTGGCAGGTGTGGGATCAGGTGGCAGGTGTGGGATCAGGTCTCAGGTGTGGGATCAGGTGGTAGGTGTGGGATCAGGTGGCAGGTGTGGGATCAGGAGGCAGGTGTGGGATAAGGAGGCAGGTGTGGGATCAGGTGGCAGGTGTGGGATCAGGTGTCTGAAAAAGGAGACCGTCTGGGGCAGAACTAACCCAACACTGGAAAGAGAGAAGAGTTATTTTTGGGTATAAAGCAATTAACTTTGACAAGATCAGACCACGAGTGGCGACGCAGAGGTGGATGAGACAGGGAGAGAGAGAGAGAGAGAGAGAGAGAGAGAGAGAGAGAGAGAGAGAGAGAGAGAGAGAGAGAGAGAGAGAGAGAGAGAGAGAGAGAAAGAGAGAGAGAGAGAGACAGAGAGACAGAGAGAGAGAGAGCGAGAGAGAACGAGAGACAGAGAGAGAACGAGAGACAGAGAGAGAGAGAGAGAGAGAGAGAGAGAGAGAGAGAGAGAGAGAGAGAGGTATACTGACCTGGTCAACAGGGCGACCATCCAGGAAGGTGCAGGTAAGAGAGGTATACTGACCTGGTCAACAGGGCGACCATCCAGGAAGGTCCAGGTAAGAGAGGTATACTGACCTGGTCAACAGGGCGACCATCCAGGAAGGTCCAGGTAAGAGAGGGTGTAGGGACACCCTCGGCCACACAGCTCACGGTGGCGCCGGAGGTGTTGGTGAAGTGGAGGTGTCGTGGCGGCTCCTGGGTGAAGCTGGGACCCTGGGTGGCCCTGGCGGCTCCTGCACCTCCTGTAGGGGGAGACACGAGGCGTGAGCACTCTCTGGGGGACGGGTTATGGGGCCCCCACTCCCTGGGGGAGGGGTTATGGGCCCCCCACTCCTTCACCACTCTCTGGGGGAGGGGTTATGGGGCCCCCACTCCTTCACCACCCTCTGGGGGAGGTTATGGGGCCCCCACTCCTTCACCACTCTCTGGGGGAGGTGTTATGGGGCCCCCCACTCCTTCACCACTCTCTGGGGGATGGGTTACCTGTGTGGTACAGCACCTGCCACACACCTGCGTGGTACAACTGCCACACCTGCCTGGTACAATGACGACCAGAAATAACGGACCTACAAACCCAGCCTCCCCGTCACCTGAGAGACCGACTACTGTCTCAAGCCCGTCCTAGCCCCCCTCCCCCAGCGTCTCCATCACCAGAGACAGACCAAGACTGTCCCAAGACTCCCCCAAGACAGGGAGAGACGGGCACAAGGCGCTCATGGGGGATATTTACACACCAAAATTAAATGTTTGACAAAGTGAAACTGAATGGAAACTAAGAGAAGTTAATATGATGTTAGGTTCTAAAGCATACGACCTTGACGAGAGAGAGAGAGAGAGAGAGAGAGAGAGAGAGAGAGAGAGAGAGAGAGAGAAGACGAGAGCTTTAGAAATGCAAAAAAAAATTGTGAAAAGTAATATTAATTACCAATTCCAGGAAGAAAAGTTTAATCAGGAAGCCTCGCTGGTGGAGGCTAGGACGCGAATTATGACTGATGGAGGCTTTACACAGCTGTCCTGATGGTGGTGTTACACAGCTGTCCTGATGGTGGCTTTACACAGCTGTCCTGATTGTGGCTTTACACAGCTGTCTTGATGGTGGCTTTACACAGCTGTTCTGATGGTGGCTTTACGCAGCTGTCCTGATGGTGGTGTTACACAGCTGTCCTGATTGTGGCTTTACACAGCTGTCTTGATGGTGGCTTTACACAGCTGTTCTGATGGTGGCTTTACACAGCTGTCTTGATGGTGGCTTTACACAGCTGTCTTGATGGTGGTGTTACACAGGTGTCCTGATGGTGCGTGAGGCTGTGCATGCACAAGGTGCTCCTCCTCTTCCTCCTCCAGGAGGTGGTGTCGGAGTTATGATTGACGTAAGGGTGTTCAACTACCCTGTTGCTTCCTGCCTTGTGCTGGTGTCTGGCCCCCCCCCCCCTCGTCCCCACACCTGCTGGCGACACCCACTCAGTGCAGCGACAGTGTGTGTGTGTGTGTGTGTGTGTGTGTGTGTGTGTGTGTGTGTGTGTGTGTGTGTGTGTGTGTGTGTGTGTGTGTGTGTGTGTGTGTGTGCTTAACCTAGCAGTTCTTGCCTCAGAGGTCGAGCTTCAGCTCCTTCGCCCCGAATTTCATGCTTTCAGTTCCATTGCTGTTTTTGTCTTAATTTAAGAAAAACTACAATGACATTTTTAATAACAAAATATATTTTCATCTTTGCTTTAATTAAAACGAGTTTGATATTGTGATTAATTTCTTGGTCGATTTGCCTTTATAGATAAAGCTTATCAAGGGAAAATATTTGCATAGGAGTTTCAGGAAATTCTTAAACGCTAAACACTCCATCATTAAAACTACTTGCCCCTAAAAAATATATATTTGATAAAATTTCCTTTTAAAGGTACTTTATGATATCACATTTGTTAGAAACTTCTCAATATTCTCAGACATTCCTGTCAACCATCGACTTTCAGATTGTGTTTACCAATAATTATACTATTGGAAGCTGTTTAAAACACAAGAGATCCTTTCAGGCTTTGATTTCATATCTGGCTTTGTTTATCTTCTTTAACTGTGGTGGAGGTGTAATGTTCTAGACGTGGGGAGTATACCTCACGATATCTGCGAGTATATGGGTGTGTCCTACAGGTCTATATCCACTTAAGACAAGTTGCGTCCTCTGGGATAGGATAGTCTAGCCAACAGGTGGTGTAGCCAACAGGTGGTCTAGCCAACAGGTGGTTTAGCCAACTGAGGGTCTTAACCAACAAGAGGTCTAACAGCAGTCTTCATTAAATAAATAATTGGATAGGCAAATCATGAATTTTAAACACACACACACACACACACACACACACACACACACACACACACACACACACACACACACACACACACACACACACACACACACACACAAACACACACACACACACACAGGAGCAACCTTCACAACAGTGACGGTGTCAGAGTACAGTGACTACAGTTCCCTTCACTAAATGTATATGTGTGTAGTGTCACTGTACCATCAGCCTCAGCTACCCTTCCTCTGAATAATAATAATAATAATAATAATAATAATAATAATAATAATAATAATAATAAAAGTATTGTTATTCCCAATACATTATCATTGCATATTTATTTTCCTTTTCAATGTCTAACGTTATCTCTTTATCGTATTCCTCCTTATCCCTTCTCTTACGATTTTCTCCACCTCCTCCTTCTCTTCCCCCCCCCTTCCCCCTAGAGCAGAACACAAGGGAAAGTTACTTCACTAAAACTCCTTTATCTAATTTACAAAATCTGTTTACCTCCCAACACTGCTAAGGCCGGACCAAAAAAAATGGAACTTAGAAATAGTAATCATATTGTTGTCGAGTTGGCTGCAGGGAACGTGGTATTGTCCAGAGGAATATTATCCGTCTTGTTGGATTACTGACCGCTGGCCTGGATTACTGACCGCTGGCCTGGATTACTGACCGCTGGCCTGGATTACTGACCGCTGGCCTGGGTTACTGCCCTTATGCTTGGATTACTGCCCTTATGCTTGGGTTACTGCCCTTATGCTTGGATTACTGCCCTTATGCTTGGATTACTGCCCTTATGCTTGAATTACTACCCACAGGTTTGGATTACTGCCCTCAGGCTTGGATTACTGCCCTCAGACTTGGATTACTGCCCTTATGCTTGGATTACTGCCCTTATGCTTGAATTACTACCCACAGGTTTGGATTACTGCCCTCAGGCTTGGATTATTGCCCTCAGGCTTGGATTACTGCCCTCAGGCTTGGATTACTGCCCTCAGGCTTGGATTACTGCCCTCAGGCTTGGATTACTGCCCTTATGCGTTTAAAAATACTGTCCATCTATTCACGTAAGTTTGAAATATTGCAGTAGTGAAGGATTTACATTGTGGCTTGTATTTATGTCTTTCTTGAGACATAAAATAAATAAAGGCAGTGTCTGGGATGCTCCTTGGACGCAGGTTCGAATCCTCGTCACGGCCCTTGTGGATTTGTTCATTTAATACATCACGTTATTGTGATTTCAAAATACATTAACGTATTTTGTATTATACAAAGAAGTAGTGGATTTTGTTTTATAAAAATAAGTAATGTATTTTGTATTATAAAATAACTAGTTTTTTATAGTGCAAAATACATTAGTTATTTGTATAATACAAAATACATGTTACCGTGGTAAGTTGGTACATAAGTTGCACATTGCATAAGCCACATAAGAAGTTGCAAAGCCATAATCATTCAATTTATTGCATGTGTCATTTAATTTCAAGTCCTAGACATGGTAAAAAACTTAAATTTATTTTACACACAGAAATTATTAATATAAATAGTAATAATATTATTATTATTATTGGTATTATTATTATTATTAAATTAATAATTAAGGCTTTCCAATGTTTATAATATTATCAAGGTGTAAATATTATTGTTAAATGCAGGATCTGCCAAACATATATTTCACTTTATACAATAATTACTTTATATAAATTAATGAAAGTATTAAACCTTAATATAAACTGAACTGTACTTCAGTATATTGCTTTAAGTGAGGTCACAAAACAATTTAGTCTATATTAGTATTCTATATTTTTATACAACGTAAATAAGTGAGTCCATAAGTATAAACAGTATTTCAGTGTGTGGCAAATATTCGAAAAGTTAAGTTATACTTTTTTTTAATTAGAATTCACTGGTTTAGTCTTCAGCATTTAATTTGCCATGAATTATTTTACATGTAGGCCTATTATTACTTAAATACCTGACAACATTAATTATGGGTGAACTATTTAAACCTGTTAGCAAAAAGTTTGGAATGGAAAAACACATCGACTATTGAATTCTCTTAGTTTAAATGAATAACAGGTAATATTTATTTAATAACTAGCTATGATAATTCTTATTTGTCCTTTCATAAAATACATATTTAATACGAGTTACAGATGTACAAAGATAATATATTGGTGGAATAAAAGGTCTCCGACCCCAATACAGGTCGTAGAGCGACGGTCTCGCTTCATGCAGGTCGGGGTTCAATCCCCGACCGTCCACCAAGTGGTTGGGGCACCATTCTTTCCCTCGTCCCATCCTAAATCCTTATCCTGACCCCTTCCCAGTGCTATATAGTCGTGATGGATTGGAGCTTCCAACTTTCTACACCACACCGTCATGCCTGCGGTGCGGCAGTGCTGTGTTCTTGGGAAGGTCGCCGTTTGTAAACAGTTTGATTGAACCGCGGCGCAACCGCCAAGAATGCGAGAAGTGACCTAAGTACTCGCGTAAACTGCTTTGATGAATCAAGGGACCGCTGGCCAGCGTACCCTGGTACCCCAAACTATCCCCCCGGAACCCCCCCGGTACCCCCCGGTACCCAATACCTCCTATGATCACCAGTACCAACCCATCTCCTTCCCGGTACACGACACTACCATCCATGGCCACCATTACTATTCCCCTCCCCCCCTCCCCCCTCCCCGGTACCTCCCGGTATTCCCACGGGGAAGTGGGGTCCCCTCATCCATCCGGTACGAACACTTGCGTCAACTCATTGCGTTCCATCAACTAAAAAGCAACTTTGAGTGTTGATAAAAATCAATCCCCACCACTCAGTGTAATGAGAAGTGCTCCAAAAGATATGAAGATCATTTTTTGCTTTTTTCTGCTTGCAGGGTTTAATCAATTAATGCAGCAAATGTTACCCAATGGCAATATGCAATGATCTAAAACTCCTCCCTCCAGGATCCTGTGTTTTTATGTTGCGACGGTGGACCGATGTTGTTATTGTTGTTGTGTTGCGCAAGTTGCAACACTCGCTGTCAACACACACACACACACACACACACACACACACACACACACACACACACACACACACACACACCTTCTCCGGAGAGCAGGCACAGGTTGGGGAAGAATTAATTAAGGTGTTATAGAGCGGTAATTTGGGTTTTATGGATATGGGTATACCGACCGGAAGTGCTTACGCGCGCACGCGTGCGTATAAACACACACACACACACACACACACACACACACACACACACACACACACACACACACACACACACACACACACACACACGCGCGCACGCACACACACACGTACATACACACACACTTGCAATAGTTATAGGCAACCTTGCTTTAAGGTGTGTACAGATTAGTACATGAATTTGTTTTTAAAGTGTGCATCAAAACCTGCCCTCCCACTCATACACGAAGGGGCAGGGGGGGGGTCTGGGATTCACCAAAAACGCAAGTTCGATCCACTCCAACGCCTCAAAATGATTTTCATCTTCCATAATATTTGCAGTGAAACACAACAAAATATTTTTTGACAGTATGATATCTTTTAAGAGATTTGGGAGTGGAGGGCCTCGTTTTCATATATATATATATATATATATATATATATATATATATATATATATATATATATATATATATATATATATATATATATATTATATATATATATATATATATATATATATATATATATATATATATATATATATATATATATATATATATATATATATACACACCATAGTTGTATTTTCTATGGTTAGGTACATAACTATATTTATGTGAACTATATACATACAGGAAACTCATAAGCAATGTGATATATGTAGAGAAACTGGTACAAGGAGAGGCGCCCCCTGCCGCCCCCCAGGGGAAGGGGGGCTCGAGGGAGAATGTTGGCAGACAAGTATGTCTCCTTAATATATTCACACTGGGTCTGTCTCTCTGGCTTACACTTGCTGATGTATTCATGACGAGCTCAACCACGGTGCTCAGTGTGTGTGTGTGTGTGTGTGGTACATCTACGACCCGTGTGTGTGTGTGTGTGTGTGTGTGTGTGTGTGTGTGTGTGTGTGTGTGTGTACTCACCTAATTGTGCTTGCGGGGGTTGAGCTCTGGCTCTTTGGTCCCGCCTCTCAACCGTCAATCAACTGGTGTACAGATTCCTGAGCCTATTGGGCTCTATCATATCTACATTTGAAACTGTGTATGGAGTCAGCCTCCACCACATCACTTCCTAATGCATTCCATTTACTAACTACTCTGACACTGAAAAAGTTCTTTCTAACGTCTCTGTGGCTCATTTGGGTACTCAGCTTCCACCTGTGTCCCCTTGTTCGCGTCCCACCAGTGTTGAATAGTTCATCCTTGTTTACCCGGTCGATTCCCCTGAGGATTTTGTAGGTTGTGATCATGTCCCCCCTTACTCTTCTGTCTTCCAGTGTCGTGAGGTGCATTTCCCGCAGCTTTTCCTCATAACTCATGCCTCTTAGTTCTGGGACTAGTCTAGTAGCATACCTTTGGACTTTTTCCAGCTTCGTCTTGTGCTTGACAAGGTACGGGCTCCATGCTGGGGCCGCATGGAGCCTGTGTGTGTGTGTGTGTGTGTGTGTGTGGTACATCTACGACCCTTGTGTGTGTGTGTGTGTGTGTGTGTGTGGTACATCTACGACCCTTGTGTGTGTGTGTGTGTGTGTGTGCGTGTGTGTGTGTACGCTTAGAGAAGCTCCCTGAAGCTCTCACACAGAACACAGCAATCCGGCAGTAAGATACGATAAAAATAATGACTTAAAAAAAAAAAAACATTCAAACAATTGCGCACATAACCCCTAGGGGTCAGGAAGCCCCCTATCGTTAGGGACAGGAAGCCTGAAAGGCTTACCCTGGCTCCCCCCCCCCACCCCTCATAGTTCAAAGACAAACCTTCCCCCCAGGATGCAACACTCCCTAGAGGCTGACGAAACACTATATATATCACTTAAGTCTTTCAGTTTCATTGCAACACATGAAGGAACTTCTTATTTAACTGTCTGGACAGGAATCTATTTCTGTCAATAAAAGTACTTTGAAAAATGGATAGATGGAAGTGTTTGTGTGAGACGAAACAGCGTGCACGCACACACACACACACACACATATATATAATGTGTGTGTGTGTGTGTGTGTGTGTGTGTGTGTGTGTGTGTGTGTGTGTGTGTGTGTGTGTGTGTGTGTGTGTGTGTGTAAATCACGAAAATAAACACGTGATTAAAAATGTGACAATGTCAGAACACGGAGGAAAATTGAAACAGGAATTTCCTTACTGTTTCAATTTTTCTCCGTGTTCTGACATTGTCATATATATATATATAATATATATATATATATATATATATATATATATATATATATATATATATATATATATATATATATATGTATATATATATTATATATATAATAATATATATACATATATATATATATATATATATATATGTATATATATATATATATATATATATATATATATATATATATACATATATATATATATATATATATATATATATATATATATATGTATATATATATATATATATATATATATTTTGCCCTGAAGCTACCATTATTGTCTTTATGCCCTCCAGGCCACAGACAAAACACTGCCCTGTCTGTAGAAATAATAATGGGCATAAAAACAAAAACAAATATAACGAGGCCACAAACAAACAAAATATAACTCTCCAGCTGCAACAATGACAACAAAGAAACAATAACTGGGAAACAAAATTAAACTTGGAGTTATAACAAATATATAACCCGGAATTTGTCAATGGTAGCGCAGTCTATCATTTGTAGAACATCTGATGTGATCGAGCTGCGACGCACGCACACGCACATGCACGCGCACGCACACGCACATGCACGCGCACACACACACACACACACACACACACACACACACACAGACACACACACATCGGTCCAATGGCCTCCAGAGAACAGCTGGTTAATTACGACCTAGAGAAACGACTCCTGTACCGCCACAAAACGACATGTATAATATTTTTTAAGAGCCAAGCCTCATCTTTGTCCGGGTTTTGTCGTTGAGAGTTTATGTCGTCCACGGCAGAACCTGGAACTTTTGGGGGGAGGGAAAATTACCTAATTTGCATGCGGCCTCTGAACATTCGTTCCGGGGCTTGAGTGCGTGCGTGTGTGTGTGGTTTATTTTACAGAAACATTGGTCATGTTTTTTTAGAGACAGAGGAGTGTGTGTGTGTGTGTGTGTGTGTGTGTGTGTGTGTGTGTGTGTGTGTGTGTGTGTGTGGTGTGTGTGTGTGTGTGTGTGTGTGTGTGCGTGTGTGTGTGTGTGAACTCGCATGTGTGGGGACTTGTGTGTACTGACCTAGATGAGACTGTATGGTCAGGCATTAGCTCCTGAGCCCAGCCTTTTCATCAGTCGGCTATACAATGCAGAGGCTCCAGAGCTTGCATTTAGACAGCTTCAACTCTATAAGCCATCACCTCCCCCTCAGAACCCTACGTCTCTAGTCATCTCAGTTGTGTATCTCTCCCTTTCCTTCGTGTTCTCCTCTTTCCCCCATTTTCCCCATTTGGAACATTTTTTCTCTCTGTAATGGCTCTTCTGTTAAGTCTCTTCCGCTGTGCTGCGATCCAGTTAACTAACCCATTCCCCTTAGTTCAGTCCTCTCTCTTCAGGATCCAGTCTTTTTTGACTACCTTAAGACCTCCACACACACACACACACACACACACACACACACACACACACACACACACACACACACACACACACACACACACACACTAAGCCACGTGCGTTTGACTCGTAATGGAAAAGAAAAAAAATTGAAATTTAATTCGGCGGAAAATTTGAAAAAAAAAGTCAAAATTTAGCTCAGCGGCTCCTCCCGGAAAGGTGAAATAAATTAGTATTTAATAAAACCGTCATAAGCAGGGGACACTTTACTAAAAAACACACAAAAAACGAGAAGTTGGTAGTGTGCTGAACCATTCTCTTATTTCAGAGAGAAAAAAAATGGGAAATTGGGTGAGAGTGCGAGAGGGAGGGAGGATAAATTAGGCGTGTTTCTCTCGGCACTCATTTAGGGTTGAATTTCAGCTCTTGGGTCCCAAATTATGTACGACTCGTTCAGAGAGAGAAAAATGAGGTTTAGTGTGCATAGTTTTTCACTTCACCTCTTTTTTATCTGATAATAATAATAATAATATTAATAATAATAATACCAATGATTATTGAATACAAAGGTGTCACAGTGACTACTGAATACAAAGGTGTCAACAGTGACTACTGCATACAAAGGTGTCACCAGGGACTACTGAATACAAAGGTGTCACAGTGACTACTGAATACAAAAGTGCCAAAGTGACTACGGAATACAAAGGTGTCACTAGATATTAAAGAGGCAAGTCAGCAATGATTTAGATAATAATAATTAAGAGCCAAAATCTACTTATAAATGTAGATAAAACTACAGCTGTATCATTCATCTTTTGTTGTTTTCTTACCAGACAACTTTCTTGGCCACTTTGGGCGGGTCGGTACAGCGTTGGTCTTGCAGGTCCGAGTTCAGTCCCGAATGGTCTAAAGGTACTAGTCCTTCACTCCTCCTCACCATGTGGATGAGGAACACAGCCTCCTCCTAAGCCTCTGAGGTCCGCCTGGCATCACAGGGAGGTGTTTACATCCATGGTGCTGTTAGACTCACGGTGTACGGTGCCTGGTTGGCACTTGTTGAAGCCTTCTGATCCTTCGAGGGCCATGTTCTCAGATTTTTAATCCTTCCTGAATAATGGAGCCTCTCCTCCTCCTCCTTCTACTCCTCTTCCCTCTCCTTCTTCTTCTACTTCTCTTCCCTCTCCTTCTCCTCCTCCTCCTCCTCCTCCTCTCTCACCAACTGGCAGGCCTTAGGGAGCACTGCATTTGTTATGACTCCTGACAGCTCCATTTCTGTAAGTGCAATTACGTTTGGCTTCTTCGAGTGTGTCTGATATCTGAGTTTGTCTTGTGTAATCCAATTTACGGTCTTGTGTTTGATTTGAGAGTTCACTCCTTATGCGCAGTCTTGCTGTATATGTCGACCCCCCCCCCTTCCCTCTCCCCCCTTCCCTCTCCCCCCTCCCCCCCCCCGTATTCTGTCATCAGGGGTTGTGGGGAGGGGTAGCTCGGTGGGGGGGGGGAGGTAGGGGGCTGTTTGCAATAGATACAGCGGTTGGCTTAGTGTGAAAGTTGTTCAGAGTGAGGGTGGGGGTGGGGGTTGGGGGGAGAGTGAGAGTAGGGGGTGGGAACACCGCCCCCCACCCCCTCCAACTCTTACTCTGTCAAGGAGTTGGGCGGGAGGGGGAAGAACTCCCCCTCCCCCCTCCTCCCATAAGAGAGAACCACGAGACAACGAGACACTTCCCGTCTCTGCAACTAGACCTGCTGTAATATCCCTGTGATCGAAAGGTTGCCTGAAACGTGCCTGAAGTTGGGCCTCCCTGGTAGAGCCTCCCCCCCCCCACTTGTACCCTCCCCTGGGGGGGGGCAACTCTCTCACCAACCGGTCTTGTCTTCCAGTTGCTGATTGGCCCTGAAACATTCCTTATGCTCTTGTCAGCCTCCTTCATCTGCGTCTCTCCCAGCATCTCTCTCTCCTGTGCTCTCCACTTCCCCCCTCCCCTTTTACCCGGCCCTTTACCTCTGTCAGTCCTACCACTAGTAGCGTGTGTGTTCTCCCCTATTTTTACCTTATTATTTGTGGATAGTCGAGCATCAGCCTTAGAGCCCTGACTCTCCAGCTGCTGGTCGCCGACAGCCGTGACTCGCGGCCCTCTATCATAGCTGCTCTTCAGCACTGTATATAGAGTTGTCTTTTTGTATCACGAGCTCTATTTCAGTCCAGTTTCCTGGTGATCTTACATAAAAGAGCATTGCTCACATGCCTCTGGCTCTTCTGCGACTCCCTTCCGTCCATGTGTCTCTGTTGTCATTGTAGACATTTCCTCCTTTTTCCACCTAATTATTTTCATTCTCTCTCTCTCTCTCTCTCTCTCTCTCTCTCTCTCTCTCTCTCTCTCTCTAGTGTCGTTAGGTTTAGGTCCTTCAGTCTTCGTACTCCAGGCCACGTGGCTTTGAGACCAGCCTCGTTGAAACCATTGTGCCTTTTCAAGCTTCCTTATATACCTTTTTGAGACGCGGGCTCATGGCGTGCGCGCGCGCGTGTGTGTGTGTGTTTATTATTTGGATTATTATTTGTGTCTGTTGGATCGAGCTGCTAGCTCTTGGACCCAGCCTTTCTAACCGTTGTGTGTGTGTGTGTGTGTGTGTGTGTGTGTGTGTGTGTGTGTGTGTGTGTGTGTGTGTGTGTGTGTGTGTGTGTGTGGGTGTGTGTGTGTGTGTGTGTTACAAACACAAGGCGATGTGTCCATTCAAGAAGTCGACAGTGGGAAGGATTGATGAATGACTTGCACTCTTGCTAACTCAGCTTGAATGGGAACCAGCATCACTCTGTATCTTCAATTCTACCTTAATCTGCCTCTCTACTTCACCTGTCTCACCCTAATTCTTTCCATCACCCTGCCACTCCCTGCTTCACCCTGATTCTCCCTGCTTCTCCATGACTCTCCCTGACTCTTCCTGCTTCACCCTGACTCTCCCTGCTTCACACTTCTTTAAATTTTCTTAACTTTCTCTAGGTAAACACACTCATCTCCTCACTTCGGTGTTTCTTCACACCTCTACTGTCTTACTCTCTCTCTCTCTCTCTCTCTCTCTCTCTCTCTCTCTCTCTCTCTCTCTCTCTCTCTCTCTCTCTCTCTCTCTCTCTCTCTCTCAGTGCCTGCCTCAGTTGGTCTTTGTATCTGTTTATTTGTCTCTCTTGTAGGTTTTCGTATCTATCTTTGGTATTGTTTTTCTTGTAATTTTTGTTTTCTTAGTAGTTCCTTTTCATGTCGAAATTTTATCACTTTACATTTTTACTCATCCTCGTATTTTTTCTCATGTCTATAATTATATTATTTTCCGTTTGCATGTGTTTGTCTTTTTTCTATTTGTTTGTATGTGATTTAAGTAACCTTTGTCTGCCTGTCTCTCTGCCTGCCTGACTGCGCTTGCTTACTTCTTTCCCTCTCAGCCATCATCTCCCTCCCTCCCTCCCTCCCTCCCTCCCTCCCTCCCTACCTCCCTCCCTCCCTCCCTCCCTCCCTACCTCCCTACCTCCCTCCCTACCTCCCTCCCTCCCTCCCAACCTCCCTCCCTACCTACCTACCTCCCTCCCTACCTCCCTCCCTCCCTACCTCCCTCCCTACCTCCCCACCTCCCTACCTCCCTCCCTCCCTACCTCCCTCTCTACCTCCCTCCCTCCCTCCCCACCTCCCTGCCTCCCTCCCAACCTCCCTGGACTGCAACCACTTATCAGAGGTCGACAGGCTCCGTACAGCAAGGCTTGGTCTAGCTTGATAACCATAACACACTCCATATACTGGGGAGAGTGATTGAGAGAGAGAGAGAGAGAGAGAGAGAGAGAGAGAGAGAGAGAGAGAGAGAGAGAGAGAGAGAGAGAGAGAGAGACAGACAGAGAGAGAGCAGACAGACAGAGAGAATCTGAAAGCTCTTTAATTAACGCCAGAGTATTACAGAGTGTACGTACTCACCCCCTTCCCCCCTCCCCCCTACTTGAGTTATCCACTGTTCCTCATCCCATTAGCTCTAACCTTTGCTGATTACTGCACTCTTAATCTTTTCATATACAAGAGGGAATGCCGACGGGTCATTAATATATAACTTGCTGCAGTGTCTTCCAGGGGTGGGCGGTGGCACGCGTGTGTCTTGACAACAACAGCTGATCATAACTACACTCCGACACTGAACCTGGGACGAGTATATGAATGCCTTGAGGGTGGGAAACATCTGGAGCGGAAGTGACGGAGCTTGACAGCTTGAGGATGACTTCAGACGGGTCGTGGTCCCTGACTTCAGAGGCGTCAGGAGGGGACCACGACGTCTCGTTCGTGGTCCTTGACGTGCAGTCTCGTCGCAATTAGCAATTCCGGCAGCCAGGAAACGTACAGTTCTAAACTGCATCTTGTACAATCTTGACAGCAGGGGTTGGGAAACCTTATCTGGAGCACAAGTTCGTTCAGAACTATGTATGTATGTATGTTTGTATGTATGTATGTATGAATGTATGTACACACAGCTATCCTGGACTACCTGCTGTCTTCCCCTCTCCAGTCCCCCCCCCCCCCCCGCCACATTATTTATCAGAATTCTGGACATGATAGAGAACTGGGCACAAAGATTCGTCGCTAATTCTAACATGTTCTGTGCCTGATATTTTGTCTAGACAGGCGACGAAGTAATGGGTGACATGATATAGGTGTCCAAGTGGATGAATGGGCATAACAAAGCGGATATTAATAGGGGTATTAAAAGTATCAACACAAGAGAGAACACGAAACAATGGGTATAAATAGGATAAGTTTAGATTTAGGAAAGACATGGATAAATACCGGTTCGGTAACAGGTTTACTGATTTGTGGAACCAATTACCGCTTAACGTGGTGGAGGTGGAGACCCTCGATTGTTTCAAGCGTGGGTTGGACATGTATATGAGTGAGATTGGGTGGTTATAAATAGGAGCTGCCTCGTATAGGCCAACAGGCCCTCTGCAGTTACCTTTATTCTTATGTGGTTATGTTCTCATGTTGTTTTTAACATGTTCTAACATATTCTGGTTAGATTGATCCGTTCATCAAAGCCTTCAACAGCAGAGAGATGTCGCTAGCCTGGCTTTTATGTACAATAACAATGTGAGAGTCGTTCTCTTCCTATACTCAATTTCATAGTAATTGTAATTGACCCCATTTTCGTAGTAACCCAGACATTGGCAACTACAACACAAGGCGCTCAGTCACCCAGAGCCTCGTACTGGCTGCGCCACTCTCACAAACACATCTCCACCAGCAACCTTTCATTCCTAGACTGACTAGCATTTGAATCACGTTCTCTCAACGTGTAGATGAACGTGAGATCACGCCTACACACCATATGAAAGCTCTGCTACACTGGTGGCTCCTGGTCAGTCCAGCAACTGCCATGATTAAAAAAAACATTCAATAAAGTTTATTTCTTATGAAAACTGACAATAATCTAATTTAAATCTTACAACTAAAGTCAGGCATCAGATGAGCTGATGTAGGATAATAGGTCATAGGGAAGAGTGTCATTAGCAGCATCAACCCAACTGAACCGTAGTCTTAGTTTGAGAGAGAGAGAGAGAGAGAGAGAGAGAGAGAGAGAGAGAGAGAGAGAGAGAGAGAGAGAGAGAGAGAGAGAGAGAGAGAGAGAGACAGACAGACAGACACAGACAGAACAGTGCCTGTAAGTCTCATATACATACATCAGTGCCAAGACTACAACTATCCAACAATATCCCCATCAGACAAGCGTGGGTGCACACACACACACACCAGAATTACCAGCAATTAACCTGACAATGGCCTAGTAACGAGCCAACTGCTTACTGTGCTCAGTCAGTGGGCTCCCAGCACGCAGGAGGGACCTCGTAGCGCTGGTCTGTACCCTTATACTGCCTTAATTATATCGCTATCTGTTTAAACTACGAACACCCGACTCTAACGACATTGTTATGGAGTTAAATGGTGTAATTATTGCCAAGGGTGCTTGCAGGTGTTTGTTAGTCTGATGGGGTGGGGGGAGGGGGTATTATGGCCTAAACCCCTCCTCCCCCCACTCATGGGGGGTTGGTGTGCGGGTGTTGGAGTGGTTGTACTCACCTAGTTGTATTGACATGGTCGAACTTTAGCTCCCTAGCCCCGCCGTTCCTCCTTCGGTTCAGTTAGCATCATGACTTTGACCCGTCCGCGGCTCCTGGTGGCGCTGCCATTTATAGTTACTTATTAGACTATCCTCACCAGCCTGCCCCTTGTAGCCAGTCTCTGTCGTCCACCCGTGTCCTCTGGTCCTGCCTCATCCGTGTCTCTGACGTCCACCCGTGTCCTCTGGTCCTGCCTCATCCGTGTCTCTGACGTCCACCCGTGTCCTCTGGTCCTGCCTCATCCGTGTCTCTGACGTCCACCCGTGTCCTGTGGTCCTGTCATTTCCCATTTTGAACATTTGTTCTTTGTTCACCAGACAGTTTCCCTTACTATCTACTTCTCATCACCACCAGCTCGTCCGGACTCTCTACAACCATATGCCCAGTCTCTGGGGTATGCTAGTCTACCATATGCCCAGTCTCTGGGGTATGCTAGTCTACCATATACCCAGTCTCTGGGGTATGCTAGTCTACCATATGCCCAGTCTCTGGGGTATGCTAGTCTACCATATACCCAGTCTCTGGAGTATGCTAGTCTACCATATACCCAGTCTCTGGAGTATGCTAGTCTACCATATACCCAGTCTCTGGGGTATGCTAGTCTACCATATGCCCAGTCTCTGGGGTATGCTAGTCTACCATATGCCCAGTCTCTGGGGTATGCTAGTCTACCATATGCCCAGTCTCTGGGGTATGCTAGTCTACCATATGCCCAGTCTCTGGGGTATGCTAGTCTACCATCAAGAAATATGTACATCATTCACGCATTACTTAAAGAAAGATTAAATTCAACATCATAATACGAATGTTACGTGTATTGTTTAAGAGGTGAAATATATCCCATGTTACTTTAGATTGTTCTTAGTATATAGTAAGTGTCCTCTCTTGTCTAACCACTTGGGCTGGACGGTAGAGCGACGGCCTCACTTCATGCAGGTCGGCGTTCAATCCCCGACCGTTATCCTAACCCCCCTTCCAAGTGCTGTATAGTCGTAATGACTTGGCGCTTTCCCCCGATAAACCCTTTCTCTCTCTCTCTCTCTCTCTCTCTCTCTCTCTCTCTCTCTCTCTCTCTCTCTCTCTCTCTCTCTCTCTCTCTCTCTCTCTTATTGCTAACCTCGTCCGTACATTAAGTACAACGAGCATTAATTCGTTAATATATAAAGCCGCCAATAAAGCGTGGAGCTGAAATAAACCGCCGCCAGCGTTGGGAAGCACTTGTATAAATCTCAGCGATGCGCTTGCTGTGTACATCAATATTTCCAGAATATATGGGATATACCCCCACCCCCTAGGGAATTTATGGCGGGGAGTGGGCGGGGTTGGGCGTGGAGGAGCACGGGATGGGCGGGTGGTGGGCGTGTAGACGTCGGGGTGGGTGGGTGGGGTTAGGGGGGGGGCGGGGGAAGTGGGTGGGGTTTGGGTAGGGAGGTTGTGGGAAATATATGAGACGTGGTGAAGGAGAGAGAGAGAGAGAGAGAGAGAGAGAGAGAGAGAGAGAGAGAGAGAGAGAGAGAGAGAGAGAGAGAGAGAGAGAGAGAGAGAGAGAGGGCGAGGAGCCCCAATGATGATGGAAATGAAGGATGCGGAGGTGGGGGAGGTAGGGGAGGTGGGGAGGTGGTGGGGGGAGAGGTGCGGTTAGTGGATTCTGGTGTGTGGGGGTGGATGGGAAGTTGAAAAGACTCGATGAATTACAATGTTGTGTGTTGGATTAGAGTTGAAATAGGGGTAGGTGGGGGTGAGGGTAGGTGGGGGTGAGGGCAGGTGGGGTGAGGGCAAGTGGGGGTGGGGGCAGGTGGGGGTGTGAGGTATCGAATCCCAAATTCGATACCCGAGCCATATTTTGGATTCAAATTCTGGCTCTCTGCACCTATTTGCAGTTTGAAATTCCGACTTTTTATACCAAAAATATGCCAATTACTGAAAGCGGCGTGGGTCACATTTTGCCCAAACCCTCCACCAGTTTTCAAAATGTCCCAAACATCCCAAATTCGATACCTGAGCCATATTTTGGACCCAAATTCTGGCTCTCTGCACCTATTCGCTGTTTGAAATTCCGAATTTTTTATAAGTTTAAGATTTTTTTTTTTTTTTTTATTAACATATTATGTACATCTGCATTAGTGCAGCTGCCCTAGACTATATGAAGTGGAGTACAGTGTGTCAAAAAAGCTAACTAGGTGATGCTAAAAAATCCCCATCACACAGGATGGTTAGTCATACAGAGGCATGTGATAAGCGGTCTGCACTGGCAGACTCCGGAGGGCAACGCTGGGGTTTGAAAGTCTACGGACCCCAATACCCACGTTTCAGTTACTCGGTGATATTAGCCGCTACTAATAATGAATAAAGTTATGCATAAATATATTAATAATAAAAAAGATTGGCAATAATAAGCAATTGTTAATTAAATAGACTGATTAACTACTATTTGTTAATATTTTTATTTTAATTAAATGAATTAAAATCCAATTAACATGTAATACAAATGTATAATTATTCATATATTTAAAATTTGTAAATTATTGATATTCAACGCATTATTAGCACTTTAATAATTATTAAAATTATGCTGGTGTAGGTGTTGGTGGTGTGGGTGTTGGTGGTGTAGGTGGTGGTGTGGGTGTTGGTGTGGGTGTAGGTGTTGGTGTGGGTGTAGGTGTTGGTGTGGGTGTTGGTGTTGGTGTGGGTGTTGGTGGTGGTGTGGGTGTTGGTGGTGTTGGTGTTGGTGGTGGTGTGGGTGTTGTTGGTGTTGGTGGTGGTGGTGGTGGTGTGGGTGTTGGTGGTGTTGGTGTTGATGGTGGTGGTGTGGGTGTTGGTGGTGGTGGTGTGGGTGTTGGTGGTGGTGGTGTGGGTGTTGGTGGAGATGGTGTGGGTGGAGATGATATTACCCTTTCTGAAGTGCCTGAATATCAAATTTGGATATATCTTAACTTTATTAACTGTGTCATTCTCAAATTGCCTCTTTTACTTCTCTTCTCACTTTAATATACTCTTTGCTGGCCCTCTGTAGCTCCCTTTGCTTTATTAGCTCTCTTAATCCTGCAGTTTCTCCACGTCCTCATACTTCTCAGCTTTGCTTTATTACACCTTCGATTACATACGAATTTATTCGTGAGCTTTCATTGGCGTCTTCTAAGAGAGGGAACAACCTGCTGGCTGTTTTCCACCTTTATTAAGTGATCAAGTCCATTATTCCTAGAGACCTAGAGAAGGCTCTCTAGTGAGCTCATTGTCCCGATGGCCAGTTGCCAACGGTTGTCTGCTGCCAACATTCACACTGTATTTGACTGACATATTGAGACAAACACCTGTCTCCCTCTCTCTCTGTCTCTCTCTCTCTCCCTCTCTCTCTCTCTCTCTCTCTCTCTCTCTCTCTCTCTCTGTCTCTCTCTCTCTCTCTCTCTCTCTCTTCCTCTCTTTCGCGTCCAAGCTAATGTATCACTGGCTGCATTACGTTATGCTTTACTCCTGTTTTATTAACGACATGGTGAAGATTCTGCTGAAGGTAAGATAACTATTAGGAGAAAGCGCTGAGCCATTGCGACACCATTGAACTTGAAGGGACACGAGGACAAGGAACTGGGATATGAGGACAAGGAGCTGAGATATGAGGACAAGGAACTGGGATATGAGGACAAGGAACTGGGATATGAGGACAAGGAACTGAGATATGAGGACAAGGAACTGGGATATGAGGACAAGGAACTGGAATGTGAGTAGGAGGGTCAAGGAACGATGCCCAACCACTTGGACCATATCCGAGCTCGAACACGAACCCTGCAAAAAGTGAGTCCGTTCACCTAACGAGTAGTCTAAGTCGATGGGGATAATGTCAAGCGACCATTATATAATTATCAGCTTAACTATTAAACTGTAAATGAAAGCTTGGAGATAATATTCCACTTCCAGCAACCCACATACCACCGACCGTAACCTCACGACGTCACAGAATCCATCTATTGACCAATGAAAGTCGGATCAGATGATGACGTCACAGATCCCTTCTAACCTCTAACCAATAAGAGCCAGCTCAGTTAATGACGTCACAGAATCCATCAAACTTTTTACCAATCAGAGTCGGATTAGATCATGACGTCACAGATCCCTTCTAACCTCGAACGAATAAGAGCCAGCTCAGTTAATGACGTCACATAGTTCTCCTTCATGTTTCCACCAATAAACAACGCAGCTAGACGCCAGAATCTCTCTCGCCAACCTGTCAGCTTGCGTTAACGACCACGTCACTGGGCACGGTTAAGGGCCGGGGGGAGGCGGGGAGGGAGGGAGACCCAGTAATTTAATCAGGAAAACAAGCAAGGCAGCGTTAAGACGGCAAGTTTTAAAGTGGGTCATAAGTCAGGAGAGAAAACACTGTTCCCTGCCGCGCATTCTCAGGCTACGTTGGATTACATTAGTCAGTCCCGCGGGCCTCAGTCTCTTTGTCCGTTTTCTTTTCGTTGTCTGCGTATATTCAGTGTGTGTTTACGTGCGAGTAAGTATACGCATGTTTACACGTACTTATAAGCACGTGCGAATGCGTACATTGTATGTGCGTAATGCAAATGTATTTGTTTACATGGGGCATATCCCGTAATACTTCCAAATGAGCCACAGGGACGTTAGAACTTCTTCAGTGTCAGAGTAGTTAACAGATTAGGCAGTGATGTGGTGGAGGCTGACTCCATACACAGTTTCAAATGTAGATGTGATAGAGCCCAATAGGCTCAGGAACCTGTATACCAGTTGATTGATAACTGAGAGGCGGGACCAAAGAGCCAGAGCTCAAATCCCCACAAGCACAACTAGGTGAGTACATACATACCACACACACACACACACACACACTACAAACACAATACATATAATTTACAAAATGCATACACAACACACACTATACATAGCACACATTGGCATTCACTTCATACATAACATACACATCATACATAAAGTCATACACTCTGCAATTCCTGCGTGGAATCCCTGAGAACACACTTTTACTCTGTTTCCATCACATCAAAAACATATACGTCATAAACCCATTCAATAATTCACCGCCGGCAGCAATTCAAATCAGTATATACAATTTGCGTTATACTTTTAAAAGCCTGGTTTTGTTTCATTTATTAAACCAGCTTTGACGGAGAGCAGTGAAACTACAGGAGCACTGGCACTGCTGCCAGCTTAGCACCCCATGGTCGCTGGCCAAGCTTGGGCAGGACCTTGGGATTTCTTGGGATTTTATTCCAAAAAATAATCTTTAGGAATTCTTGGGATTTCATTCCAAGATTTGTGGGTGAATTTTGGAAGGCCTGTTGTTTTAAATTATGGTGACTGAAAATTAGCTACAAGATTATTAGAGGTATTTTATTATTATAGTATATTATATATTTTACTAAATATTTAATGTATTGTTTTATATTATTTTATTATTATTATTATTATTATATATGTATATATATATATATATATATATATATATATATATATATATATATATATATATATAATTTTAATAATTAAAAATAATTAATAATTAATAATTACTTCTTATGTCACACTTTCATGTTGTTTTATTTTCAACTCACCTCTTAAGTTACACTTAGAGAGTCCTCAAACATTAACCCACCTCTTAAGGGGGCTTATCACACTAAATTAAAAGTTGTTCAATTTGCTTATAAATTTTTTTATGAAATGGTTATAGAAAGGGCTGCAACTGGTCCAAGTTTCACCATCACACCCTAAACAGAAAAGGAGAAAAAAAATACACAACGTATTATGCAACGAATGTTCAACATTCTCAAATAATCTCAGGAAACACATGTGTCAACTAAAATGTCTACTATGTGCTGTAGAAGCACAAACTCTTGTAATAATTGTAATATGTATGTGCAATATATTTATATGTAAATTTTTTTTTTCTTTTTTTTTTTTTCTTTTTTTTTGGCCAATTTTTTTTCTCGTTTGTTATCAAGGGATTTGCATGAAACTTGCACACCTTGCTCAATGGATGCCTATCTGCAAGGGTGCCAATTATGAACGAAATCTGTTGAAGTCAAGCTCAGCTACAGGTGGCCGAACTTGGATCTTTATTTTACTCTGGAAAGTAATTTACAACTTCAAGGCGTTTCTCAGCTTTCATTTATTAATCAATTTATATGCAAATTACACCTTATATGTAGAGTTTGTGCTTCTACAAACCTATTGAGACATTTTAGTCGAAAGTCCATTTGTTGATTTTATAAAAATTTATAAACATCATATATTGCATATTTTTGGAAGGGTAACTTTGAAAAATTATATTATTGCACTAAACACTTTCTTTGATAAAACTGCTCAATACAATCTATTATTATGTGTTAGTTTAATATCTGAGTGTTATAGAAATGATTTTAGTTGACACATGTGTTCCCTGAAATTATTTGAAAATGTTGAAAATTCGTTGCATAATACGTTGTGTATTTTTTTCTCCTTTTCTGTTTAGGGTGTGATGCTGAAACTTGGACCAGTTGCAGCTCTTTCTATAACCATTTCATAAATAAATTTATAAACAAATTGAACAATTTTTATGAAACCCGTAATATGCCCCCTTAAGTCACTCTTGGAGAGCACTGTAACTTTGGCTCACCAGAACAAAACAAACAATTAATGACTCCGAGGCTGGAGATTGTTTTCACAAAATTGAAACACGTGAGAGAGGGAGGTGACTGATGGATCCCAACATTGTGTTTGGTAGGCTCCCCCTCCCACCCTCACCCTCCCTATATCTCAGAGTCATGTCTCCTCCCCCACTCACCCACCTGGCACTCACATCTCATCTCCCACTCACCCACCTGGCAGTCACATCTCGGAGTCATGTCTCATCTTGAAGCATCATGGCTCTTTAGGCAGCTCCCATCAGCGCCCAGGCTTAAATATTAGAGTGGTCCCCCCAAAATTTAATTTAATAATATATATATATATATATATATATATATATATATATATATATATATATATATATATATATATATATATATATATATATATATACTGTGAACGAATTTTCTGTTGTACTGATATCTGATTGTTTTTTCCCTGTCGTTTATATTGATGATTTCTGTCGTAAAGCGAAATAAATTTAGAGTAATGGTTTAATTTTGACTCCCGTCATTCTCGTCATGCAATTTTAGGTGCGTGTATGTGTATGAATGTATATATATATGTTATATATATATGCGTGTGTGTGTATTTACGCCTGTGTTCATGTATGCGCGTGTATTCATGCCTGAGGTAATGTATAATAATGTATTCATTTGTATAAGTAAACCTGAGTGTTTACAAGAACTGAACTTTGACATTTGAGAAGCAGAAATATATACAAGTATGAGGAACACTCACAAGGAAACTTGAAGTTATCATGAACAAATCCACAAGGGCCGTGACGAGGATTCGAACCTGGTTTGAAGTTATCAAACTGAACATCTGATGACAGGATTAGTGAACTAAATGCTCAAAAGGACACAAAAAAAAGGAGGAACGATCACAAGACATTTGAAGATGACCCTTTTTAACCCAACAGGAATCCTTATCTCAATCCTAACGACCCTTACCTAACTATCATTCAGGAATAAGGCCGAGCCAAGATCAAACCCTCTGTGCAACTGCATTTCCTTGTACGAAAAAGCCCAATAAGCTCTTGAAACGTTTGAATATATTAAAAAAGCTGTTCAAGCAAAGGAATTGATGCAGTCCATGACTCCCTGGACTCAAGCACTGCCGAATCACTCATGGCGTGCTTGAGAGAGTTCGATCCAGCAGTACAGCTTTAGTATTTTTTCATTAAAACCTGCCATTTGAATTGTAATCATTGTTAGTGCAACGCTGCTAGAACCATATTAGCAATAAACGAACAACTAATAACAACAGTCCCAAAAGAGATTTAATATTTTTTATATATATATAAATTGGATGAGGCAACCATGATAAAAATACACGTCCGGTTGTGGTTGTGGTTGTGTTGAGGTGTTGTTGTTGTGGTTGTAGTTGTGGTGTTGTGGTTGTGGTGTTGTGGTTGTGGTGTTGTGGTTGTGGTTGTGGTTGTAGTTGTGGTGTTGTGGTTGTAGTTGTGGTGGTGATGTTGTGGTTGTCGTGTTGTGGTTATGGTGGTTGTGTTGTGGTTGTGGTGTTGTGGTGTTGTGGTTGTGGTTGCGGTGTTGTGGTTGTAGTTGTGGTGTTGTGGTGGTGGTGTTGTGGTTGTGTTGTTGTGGTTGTTGTGGTGTTGTGGTTGTAGTTGTGGTTGTAGTTGTGGTGTTGTGGTTGTGGTTGTGGTGTTATGGTTGTGGTGGTGCTGTTGTGGTTGTGGTTGTGTTGGTGGTGTTGTGGTTGTGGTTTTGTTGTGGTTGTAGTGTTGTGGTTGTGGTGGTGTTGTTGTGGTTGTTGTGGTGCTGTTGTGGTTGTGGTGTTGTGGTTGTGGTGTTGTGGTTGTAGTTGTGGTGTTGTGGTTGTGGTGTTGTGGTGTTGTGGTTGTAGTTGTGGTGTTGTGGTTGTGGTGTTGTGGTTGTGGTGTTGTGGTTGTAGTTGTGGTGTTGTGGTTGTGGTGTTGTGGTTGTAGTTGTGGTGTTGTGGTTGTGTTGTGGTTGTGGTGTTGTGGTTGTAGTTGTGGTGTTGTGGTTGTGGTGTTGTGGTGTTGTGGTTGTAGTTGTGGTGTTGTGGTTGTAGTTGTGGTGTTGTGGTGTTGTGGTGTTGTGGTTGTAGTTGTGGTGTTATGGTTGTGGTGGTGCTGTTGTGGTTGTGGTTGTGTTGGTGGTGTTGTGGTTGTGGTTTTGTTGTGGTTGTAGTGTTGTGGTTGTGGTGGTGGTGTTGTTGTGGTGGTGTTGTTGTGGTGATGGTGTTGTGGTTGTGGTTGTGGTTGGTGGTTTTGTTGTGGTGGTGTTGTTGTGGTGATGGTGTTGTGGTTGTGGTGGTGCTGTTGTGGTTGTGCTGTTGTGGTTGTGGTTGTGCTGTTGTGGTTGTGGTTGTGCTGTTGTGGTTGTGGTGGTGCTGTTGTGGTTGTGGTTGTGCTGTTGTGGTTGTGATTGTGCTGTTGTGGTGGTGATATTGGATATAAATGCAAGAAGTTTAGATTCATAAAGGAACTGGGTAAATACAGGTTTTGAAACGGTGTTGTTCAGCGCACTTGATCTATAGAACAAATTACCGAGTAACATAACAGAAACGGCGTCGCTGAATTGTTTCAAGTGCAGGCTAGACATGTGAACGAAGGAGTTCCTAAAGTAAACTTAAGGGTTAGTAAGTTGTTAAAACCCATGTTTGGCAGTTTGTTCATTTGAGACAGTTAAGTCCCAGCGGCATCTAGGTACAAGAGACAGGACGCTGTTCATCCTCTCTTTGTTCAGGGTTGTTCATGCTGCTATGGCGGTGTGTTCAACCCCAGGATGGGATTGAACACTTTTGTTCAATCCCAGGATGGAATTGAACACTTTCCTTTATTCGTATTCAGGATAAATGGCCACAAGAGATGACTTTGAAGGTGTCTTGAACCATCTAACAGGGGTCTCGTAGCACAGTTGGCTTCATTCTAGATACACAATCGAGAATCCCGGGATTGATTCATCGCCAGAAATAATTGGATACATTTGCTTTCACCTAATGCCTCTGTTCACTGCGCAGTAAATAGGTGTACCCCGGGAGGTTGGCAACTGTTGTGGGGGTTGTACACTGGAGTTACACCTTGAAGTGGGGGGGGGGGACCGCGATACAAGCCTTAAATGTTTGTATAACGCAGGCTTCCTGTCCCGGGTACAAAGTAATTGTTATTTTCTTTCCTGGACATTCTTCTCATTATTCTCTCCTAGACTTCAATTTCTCTCTCTCTAATTCCCTCCTTCTCTTCTCTCCCTCCCTTCCTCTCTCTTCGCTCTCTCTCCCTTTCTCCCATTTCACCTCTTTTTTTCCTTCCTATCCCCCCGTCCCATCCTAAATCCTTATCCTGATCCCTATCAAGTGTTATATAGTCGTAATGGCTTGGCCCTTTCCCCTGATAGCTCCCCCCCCCTCCCTCCCTTCCGTCTCCCTAACTTTCTTCTATTTCTCTTCCACATTCCTTCCCTATCTCCTCTCACCATTTTCCTTCCTGTCTCCCTCCTCTCACGACCATCTCATCCCTTTTTCTTTTGCGTCTCCCTCTCCCTCTTTTCCTCTCTTTCCCTCTCTCACCTACCCTTCCTACCCGCCCCTCCTCACCCCCTCCCTTCCTCTTACCCTCATTCCTACCCTCCTCATCTCTCCCCTTCTTCCCCTCTTCGTTCCCCACGTTCCTTTTTCTCTCACGTTGTGAGAAAACCAATCACAAACTCTACCCTTCTTTTTCTCCCTCTCTCTCTCCAAGCTCTTCCGTTCCCTCCCTCCCTCCCTCCTTCCCTCCCTCCTTCTCTCTGCCCTCCCTCCCTCTCTCCCTCCCTCCACCCGTAGGCTTCTCCCTATCCTTAATATTATCCAAAAAAAAAGTCCAGCCAAGAAGGCAAAATGAAAATATATTTTGGAAATAATTTCACGCACATTTCCTAGGGGTTCGAGGCTCCCCTGTGGGCGAGGCTTCCGTCCGTGACGAGGGGGGGGGATTGTGGGTTTACGGCGGTGGTTGTGTTCGTGGGGGGAGAGGGGGGAGGGGGAGGGGAGGTTACATGGCGGTGTTGTGGTTGTTGGGGTGATGGTGGTGGTGGTGGTGGTGGTGGTAGTGATAGTGACAGTGGTGGAAGTGGTGGTGCGGTGGTAGTGGTGCTGTGGTGGTAGTGGTGACAATGGTGGTGGTGGTGACAGTAGTGGAAGTGGTGGTGCTGTGGTAGTGCTGCTGTGGTGGTGGAAATGGTGGTAGGGGTGGTGCTGTGGTGGTAGGGGTGGTGATGTGGTGGTGCTGTGGTGGTAGGGGTGGTGCTGTGGTTGTAGTGGTGGTGCTGTGGTGGTGGTAATGGTGGTGGTGGTGGTGCTGTGGTGGTGGTAATGGTGGTAGTGGTGGTGCCGTGGTGGTAGTGGTGGTGGTAGTGGTGGTGGTGGTGGTAGTGGTGGTGCCGTGGTGGTAGTGGTGGCGGTGTAGTAAAAAGGCTACGAAATACCCAATACGCAAATTCTGGAGTTTGATTTGCTCAGTATTCGAAGCGGATTTATCCAAGCGTAAGATCCATTCTTCAAACGGGATCGGAATCAGCACATGAGACTTATCTCTCAGCTCGGGGGGGGGGGTGAGATTTCCTCAGCTGCTGTGTCTTACAAGAGGTCAGAGGTCAGAGGTCATGGGTACCAAGGAGCCAACATTTGGTACTTCAACAGTATTTACACTTTGTTTTCTGTGTTCTATTGTCTTTATCTCAATAGACCTTCTTATCTCCTTCTCTGCCTCTTCCTATTCTTCCTCCCACTCTTCCCTTATCTCTCTTACCCCCATTCTTTTTCCTCTCCCATAATTTTCTTTATTTTCTTCTTCCCTTCTTATATATCCCCCTCCTTTAACTCTCCTCTCCTCTCCTTCTCCTTTATTTCCCTTCTTCTGTCATTTCTACTTATTTCTTCTCTTGTTTTCCCTCTCCTAGCTATCTCCCCCTTCCCTTTCTAGTTTCCTATCTCGCTCCCCCTTCATATAGTCTATCTCTTCCCCTCTCTACTCCCTACTCCTATCTCTTTCTCACACACACACACACACACACACACACACACACACACATACACCAGTTCCATTCCTGCTATCTATCTACCCCCTTTTCCTCTCTTGTGGAATTGCAAATAGTTTTGGCAATAATGTTTGTGAGTTTATATGGAAATTCTTGACTCGTGAATACATATTCATGCTGGTTGCCCTTCCCCACCCCCCCACCCCTCTCTCCAATCCGTCGTCCCAAATCCTCGCCCCCAATCCCCCATTCCACTACGCCAATTGGAGATATGGTGGCCCGTCACAGATTCAGACGGCAGCAGACAGATAGACAGATACATCTACACCAGGAAGTGATGTGGTGGAGGCTGACTTCATACACACTTTCAAATGTAGATACGATACAACACGAGAAAATCAGGAATCTGTACACCAGTAGATTGACGGCTGAGAGGCGGGACCAAAGAGCCAAAACTCAACCACCCCCCCCCCCCCCTCTGCAAGCACAACTAGGTGAGTACGCGACTCAGCTAATCAGTGTCCCAGAAGCAACACAGATAGCCAATCGGAGATGCTACACAGCCAACCAATCAGAGTGACAGATGCAAAACAGGCTGTCACTAACCATGTGATTCACCCGGTTATCATGCTGTATCATGTCATCACTCTGAGGGTCAATAATACTGCCACTGTAGGGAATCATCAACACCTCCCCCCCCCCCCCCTGCCTCAACCACAGGGTTGGAGATCAACAACAATTTAAACAACGCCGCGTACCAAACCTGTCTGGTTTACCTTACACTTGACAACTCTCTGTTTACAATTAATAAAGAGGTTATGAGCTTGAAAATGTCACGTCCCGCGGCTAATTTTATTATAAAACTGTTCTTACTGCTTCGGAGATTATAAATAGTTTAATAAATGTAAACATGGCCGCCATGATTTAGGAAAGCTGTAAAGGTTTCGCAAGTGGCTGAGAAAATACTTGATGAATCCAGTATTATATATATATATATATATATATATATATATATATATATATATATATATATATATATATATATATACAGTAATTCACTTGGATCATCAAAGACTCGAACTCAGGCCTCAGAAGTACGACGCGACACAATTGTCTTACCAACAAGTCATGGTTGAGTTAGATCCAAGTTAATAAAATGTTTATCACGCGCTAATGTGGATTGTAACTTTCAACGTCTTAATAAAAATTAAGATAATATGTAAATATTAGACAACTCGCTTGTCAGCCTCTGGAGGATCATTAAGGCCGGGGACACTAGCGTACTGCTCGACACACACCTCTGGAGGATCATTAAGGCCGGGGACACTAGTGTACTGCTCGACACACACCTCTGGAGGGTCATTAAGGCCGGGGACACTAGCGTACTGCTCGACACACACCTCTGGAGGATCATTAAGGCCGGGGACACTAGCGTACTGCTCGACACACACCTCTGGAGGATCATTAAGGCCGGGGACACTAGTGTACTGCTCGACACACACCTCTGGAGGGTCATTAAGGCCGGGGACACTAGCGTACTGCTCGACACACCTCTGGAGGGTCATTAAGGCCGGGGACACTAGCGTACTGCTCGACACACACCTCTGGAGAGTCATTAAGGCAGGGGACACTAGCGTACTGCTCGACACACACCTCTGGAGGGTCATTAAGGCCGGGGACACTAGCGTACTGCTCGACACACACAAAAAGTACACTTTAGTCCTGAATATTGACAAGTTTACAGATAATTCTGCAAGTGAATCTTGCTCTGACTAGCGTCATATATATTGGCAGTGCGTTTCCAAATTTCAAAATTAGAATTTATGAGCATTGCGGATTTTCATACAGGAATCCAATTCCAATACTGAACCACCCCCCCCCCCCCCTCGTTAGGACTCACGCCCAAGAATTGGCTCATAAACCTTCACTCACATAACTTTGAAAATTTGACCTCAATTGACCAACAGAACCGATTTGAATGCATTAAAAACTCTGTATATGAAACTGAACCAAACTCAACTAAGTAGTTTTGATTTCCTGGTGTAATATATACGTTAGTGACTTTGATTGTTTACACCAATTACACATTTCTATTTTCATTTGCTTTTGGAAGGCATTTTGAGTTGTTAATCTATGATTTTTTTTCCATCTGGTGATTTTTGGAATTTTGGAGCCATTCGATATGTTGTTTTTATGTTATATACTGAATATAGGGATATACTGAAGTGCAAATAGACCCATGAAACTGAATAATGGCGCGAGGTGAATAAGAGGGAATACTAGTGTATATATAGAGATGATGAACGGCTGACACAAGCAACAGGTGTGAGTAATGGAAGCACTGGAGAGAGGGGGGGAAGAGGGAGAGACAGACAGACAGGCAGACAGAAAGAGACAGACAGACAGAGACTGAGACAAAGACAGAAACGTATTTGGAGTTTTAAATTACTACTTCTTATACCGAAAATATTCAAATTAGTGAAAACGGCGATGGGGTTAGATTTTGCCCAAATCCTTCCGCAGTTTTCAAATACGATGTCTATCGGCAATATTACTCTTGGGCGTTATTTCTGAGCGGAATTCAAGATGACTGCAAGTATTTGAAGTTTTAAATTACGGATTTTTATACAGAAAATAAATTTACACAGAGACAGACAGACAGGAAAAGGATTGACGTGTATGCGGACCATCACAAAAAAATCCCTTTACAAAATACACATAAAAAAAGATAAAAAAATCCCCTATTTCTGTAACAGCTTTAAATACACATAATACAACTTGAAATACACATAACACAACTTGAAATACACATAACACAACTTGAAATACACATAACACAACTTGAAATACACATAACACAACTTGAAATACACATAACACAACTTGAAATACACATAATACAACTGGAAATACACATAACACAACTTGAAATACACATAACACAACTTGAAATACACATAATACAACTTGAAATACACATAACACAACTTGCACCTACAACATAGACACACAGGATAACTACAACAAATATATCCACAAAGGTGCAATAATGCAACACTAGAAGTATTGCAAGGATAACCTGCAGGATGCAACACCTCATCCCACAGTTACCAGCTACAGAGGCAAGTGGAAGGGAATCATCAGGGGGGGGGGAAAGCGCCAAGCCATCACGACTATATAGCACTGGGAAGGGGGGGGGTCAGGATAAGGATTTGGAATGGGACGCGGGGAGTAAAGGAATGGTGCCCAACCACTTGTGGACGATCGGGGATTGAACGCCGACCTGCATGAAGCGAGACCGTCGCTCTACCATCCATCTGGATTCGACCGATCCAATCCTTCGTGTTACCGAAGGAGCTCGCTCGCTCTCTCTCTCTCTCTCTCCTATCCTATCCAGCTCTTCCCTATCCCGACCATCCCAAGGACGTCACTCAGGGATGGCGTATGCACGTGTCGAGAGGGGGGGGACGCTACTCAGGTTTGGCACAAGGAAATCCCATTGAGAAGTGGTTCGTGGTAATGGTATTCGAAACCGTCCGAGCCCAAAATGTTAAGGTATAGGGGTTGCCTTGTTACTGTAACGATGGTGTACCCTTACAGCCTGTGGGAGCCCCGAGGGAGGTCAGCGTCAGTCACCCCTGAGGGAGCGACGCTGCCTTTACCCCTGAAGGATTCGAACCCTGGACAGTTAGGGCTCCATGCCCCTAATGATGGAATAACCCATGATTCATTGATTCCCGTAACATCCGAAGTGACGGTACGATGTTACCCGATCCCCTGTAGGATGTGGTGGTCCCTGTAGGATGTGGTGGTCCTGTAGGATGTGGTGCTCCTGTAGGATGTGGTGGTCCCTGTAGGATGTGGTGGTCCTGCAGGATGTGGTGGTCCCTGTAGGATGTGGTGGTCCTGTAGGATGTGATGGTCCCTGCAGGATGTGGTGGTCCTGTAGGATGTGATGGTCCCTGCAGGATGTGGTGGTCCTGCAGGATGTGATGGTCCCTGCAGGATGTGGTGGTCCCTGTAGGATGTGGTGATCCTGCAGGATGTGGTGGTCCTGCAGGATGTGGTGCTCCTGCAGGATGTGGTGCTCCTGCAGGATGTGATGGTCCCTGTAGGATGTGCAGGGCGTAGCTCCTCGGGAATGCAATATTGATTGAGCAATCGCCGGAAACCTTTTGTTGCACTCAACACTGCCTCTCTCCTCCTCCTCCTCCTCCTCCTCCTCCTCATCCTCATCCTCCTCATCATCCTCCTCATCCTCATCCTCCTCCTCATCCTCCTCATCATCCCTTCCTCATTCTTATAGGAGTTTGTTTTCTGATTGTGTTTAATCTTCTTCTAGTGCTTCTGATCTGGTGCTTTTTCTGAGTGTTTTCTCGAGTATTTTCCCCTCACATTCTTCCTCTCCACCCCTACTACTTTATTCCCCCAACTTTCTTTTCGTATTCTTTCCCCGCCTCCTTCCCTGTGGGTTTTTTTCCCGCATACATATTTTTGTTCCTCTCTCCCTCCCACACTGCCTTCCCCCACTCTCCTCTCCCTTGTCTCCCATTTCCATCTATCCCTCTCCTTCTTCTATCCTTTACTATCCCTCCTCCTCCTCTCCACTCTTTTTTATGTAGCTCGTCTTCTCTTCTCTCCAATCGTCCTCTTCTCCTCTGCCTTCTATCCGCAGTTATTTCTCTTTGCGTTATCCTATCCTCTCCCATCCACTACGTGTCTTAACCCTTCCCTATGGCCCTCCAGCCTATTCATTAATCTCTTGTTTTAAATCTCTCTATTTTATTGCTTTCTATCCCTTTCTTTGACGTAGCATCTATCCTCAAACTTCTTCCCGATCTTGTCCAGCTCCCTCCTATTCCTCTCCTCCATTTGCTTTATCCTTTCTCTCTTCCTCTCACTTCTCTCTCTTTTCTCCATTCTCTTTCCTTTCGGCTCTATTTATTCCTATTCCTTCCATCTCTTTCCTATTTCTTCTCACTATTCATTACCTCCCCCGTGCTCTCTCTCTGCTTCCATCTATTCCTGCCCCTCTCTGCTTCCTGTCACCTCTGTCTCTCTCTCTCCTCTGCTATCCCTGCCTGGCCCGCCGCCGTCCCCTCTTACACCATCCCCTCTCTCTATCCCTTTGCCTGAGCACCTGGACGAGGGGAAATTGGCCAATAAGGTCGATGATGGGAATTTTACCTTACCATCAACTAAATTATTTTTGCCGAAGTGCCCCACGCGACGACGGCTCCGGCGCTGGGGTCACGCTGGCTGTCTTGCTCGCTGGATGGATGGATGGATGGATGGATGGATAGGTGGATGGAGGGATGGATGGATGGCACGTGCGGTCTATCAATCCGGCTCCAACCCATCATGTGCTCTGGGTGTCTCCATCTGGGTCTCTCTCTCTCTCTCTCTCCAAGCCCTGTCGCTGATCTAAGATATCGGCTCTAGGGAATTTAATCCCATAAGAGACAGGTCGTTGTTGTTATACACTTAAGGCAGATGATGGACACAGCCAGTGCTGGTAGACTGAGCGGATGTAGCACAAACAAGAGACATAATACACTCCAGTGAGTCCATTACTCGACACTTACACTCCAGTGAGTCCATTACTCGACACTTATTCTACCCAGTCGACCGACGATACCAAGGTAAGTGTTGAAGGACCACGATTTGTACACACATCCAACACCCTCCTACACACAGGGTAGAATGGCCACCCTGATAACAATAATCCCTTGAACACCCTATACACTTAAGACGGGATCCTCTACCAGGTCCTACCAACCTCTACCAGGCCCCTACCAACCCCTACCAGGCCCTACCAGGCCCCTACCAGGCCCTACCAACCCCTACCAGGCTCTACCAGCCCTTATCCAGGCCCTACCAACCCCTACCAGGCCCTACCAGCCCCTACCAGGCCCTACCAGCCCCTACCAGGCCCTACCAGGCCTCTGGTACTGTGAGGGGGTCGAAAGAGCTCTAGCAAAAATATTTCACTAATCCAATGTGATATTTATACTTATGTTCATTTTACTGCGAAAGTCGTGAGAGAGAGAGAGAGAGAAGCGAGGATAAATCCCACAGCGGCGGCCGGCTACACCTGCATTGAAGGATTTCAACGCTGTCTTTGTATACACAGGAGCGCTACAGGATTGTTCACAGGATGGAGACCGAGAAAGACAAACGTTTATATTATTATGGTACAGAGGAATACTTGCGTCTTTGAAACAGCCCAATTAAAGAAAAATATTCTGGCTTGTGTGTTTCTGTGTGTGTGTGTGCGTGTTTCTGTGTGTGTGTGTGTGTGTGTGTGTGTGTGTGTGTGTGTGTGTGTGTGTGTGTGTGTGTGTGTGTGTGTGTGTGTATTCACTTACTTCACCTAGTTGTGTTTGCGGGGGTTGAGCTTTGATCTTTCGGCCCGCCTTTCAACTGTCAACCAACTGTTTACTAACTACTTTTTTTTCCACACATACACACACCCCAGGAAGCAGCCCGTGACAGCTGACTAACTCCCAGGTACCTATTTACTGCTAGGTAACAGGGGCATTCAGGGTGAAAGAAACTTTGCCCATTTGTTTTTGCCTGGTGCGGGGATCGAACCCGCGCCACAGAATTACGAGTCCTGCGCGCTATTCACCAGGCTACCAGGTCCCCTACCAGGCCCCACACACACACACACGTGTATGTGTGTGTGTACTCACCTACTAATTGTGCTTGCGGGGGTTGAGCTCTGGCTCTTTGGTTCCGCCGCTCAACCGTCAATCAACAGGTGTACAGGTTCCTGAGCCTATTGGGCTCTATCATATCTACACTTGAAACTGTGTATGGAGTCAGCCTCCACCACATCACTGCCTATGTGTGTGTGTGTGTGTGTGCGTGTACATGTACACACGTCCTGTCTACGTTTTAGACAGGACGGTGTAATACAGTAGGTGGTAGAAAACAAGAAGAGAGCCTTCAGCTCTTCGTACTCTACCTCATCTATTAAGCATATAAATATACTGTGTCTCGACATGAAGCCACTAGACTAACATGTCTACGTCAACACGTGGGCGGGGGGGGGCCTTGTTGACATTATAATATGTCAATACAAACATGATTACTACCCCCCCCCCCCCCGCCCCCGGCGGCAACACCCCGTCAACCAATCCAAGGCCACTCAGGGCACAGTGAACGAAGACCCTTAAACTACGGAGAGACCACACGTTCACGGAATAGGTAAAGGGACAGGGAGAGAGGGGATTATATGGTAGGTGGGGTAGGAAAGAGGGGAGATCTAGGGTAAGGTTACGGGGTAAGGTTAGGGGAGGGAAGGTTAGGAGGGGATGGTTAGGGGAGGGAAGGTTAGGAGGGAAGGTTAGGGAAGTAGGCTGGGAGTATGGTTGTGAATAGGTCGAGGGATGGTTGGGGGAGGAAGGGGGGACGCGTAATAAAGAGAAAGGGAGGAGGACGACAATAAAGAGGGAAGTAAAGAGGAAGGGGGCGGCGCCCCCCCTCGACGGCTCCCACTGAGCTGCCACTTAATGAAAGTGGAAATGGAGTCTTGGACGACCCGCTGAGGGGGGAGTCAGAGGGGAAGGGGGAGGAAGAGGGGAGGGGACGAGGAAGACAGGGAGGAGGCGGGGGAAAGAGGCGGGGGAGGAGGAGTCCACACCCTGCTGTTCGCTAGGCGTGGACAGCAGGCACTGCTCGCAGGGACCAGGTCTAACCGGCTCACACCTCTGATCACTTTCAACGTGAGCCAAGAACTCACCTCCCGCCAAGCTCACTGTGATCCCAACGCTCGTCCCGAGCCTCTAGGAGCACCCAGGTGAGGCTCCAGGCACCCCAGAACACACAGCCTCGCCCCACACTCCACCGTACAGGAGGTGGGGCGTCAGTAAGTGACGTCCCACGGGCAGGACGGCCCGTAAGTGCTCCGTTTAGGCTACTGGAATCCACCTCTTCTCATATGTTCTCCCGGCCGGAAAACTTTGTATTCAACCCCCCGTTCTCTCGGACCTTGAGGTGTGTGTGTGTGTGTGTGTGTGTGTGTGTGTGTGTGTGTGTGTGTGTGTGTGTGTGTGTGTGTGTGGGGCACCACCAATGAATATTTTGTTGGAGGTTGAGGTGGAGAGGTAAGGCGGTAAACAGCGCAGGAGGGAGTTGGTAAATACTCTTCAGATATTTACCTATTAAGCAAGAATTGCTTACACATGTACAGTAAGGAAACTATATACATCTTTTCTCAACCTTTGAAGGCCCCTTGTTTACATTTATTAAACAGTTGTTTACCAGCATCAAGACTTTGTAAATCAAATTTGAGTATTGTTGCAAACAGCCTCCTGGTGCTTCAGAGCTCATCAGCTGTTTAGTCACTGTAAACACAGCCGCTCAAGACTAAAGACAGGTGGAGAGCTTCGTAAGTACTCGCGTAACTCGCTTGATGAATGCGGCCCCCTGGAGGCTGAGACGTGTATTAAAATGAGGTGAAGAGGGGGGCTGAAGGGTGTAATTCGTGAGTTATGCGCCTCGTTAGGACACTATTCCCTCTTCGTCCGCTCTTGGCGGTAATGCCACGATTCAATAAACTATTTACGATCTTCGATCTTCCAGAGAACAGCCCTCGCGGCCAAGTACTTTACGTAAACCTTACATAAGTAGAGTTGTCTCCACTACACAACCCGGAGCTGTCAACAGATTTGTCAGACAGCCCTGTTATAACAACTATGTATGTACAAATCCACAAGGGCCGTGACGAGGATTCGAACCTGCGTTCGGGAGCATCTCAGACACTGCCTTAATCCTCGTCACGGCCCTTGTGGATTTGTTCATTTGATGCATCACGTTAGTGTGATCTCTGTGTGTAACTATGTATGTTCTGTGTATCTTATATTAATTATTTTATAAAAAAGACAAATACTATATTAAGTATTAAATATTTAGCTATGTAATTATTTACCGTAAATCATTTAAAACTCGGAGAAGTTAATGAGTTATGGAATCAATCTGTTTTTCATAAATTGTTTTGTTTCAGCTGTATGTCTTATGTCTTAAGACAGAAATATAAACTGTTTTAAATCCTTTACCATGAAGGTTGTCTTGAGGTTATCTTGAGATTATTTCAGGGCTTTTTAGTGTCCCTGTGGCCCGGTCCTCGACCAGGCCTCCACCCCCAGGAAGCAGCCCGTGACAGCTGACTAACACCCAGGTACCTATTTTACTGCTAGGTAACAGGCGCATAGAGTGAAAGAAACTCTGACCATTATTTCTCGCCGGCTCCCGGGATCGAACCCGGGACCACAGGATCACAAGTCCAGCGTGCTGTCCGCTCGGCCGACCGGCTCCCTATCTGAAGTTGAAGCACAAATATAAGTACATTCTCAACGCTTCCTGTGCCTCTTCACCACTCAAGTCTTCACACCCGGCTAACTTGTGTGATTAAAACAGTCGCTAATAATTCTAAAGGTTTATATATATTAGAAAAAAAACAGAGATAGTGTAACTCCATCACAGGGAAAATATATATTTTGGGAAATCAAAGACTTACGTTGCGACTTAAGACGCTCTCAAGAACTTACGTTGCGACTTAAGACGCTCTCAAGAACTTACGTTGCGACTTAAGACGCTCTCAAGATCGATATTAGCCGCGATTTCTCGAAGGTTGACGTTGTGTAATTAACAGAGATTTGCTAATGAGACTTAAAGTTTCATATACCATCCAGAAGACAGAGATATATACATGCTATCTTGACCATCTTTCAAGGCAAGCATCTTATGTGAGAGCAACTACATTCCTCAGGCTCTTCAGTAATGTGTAGTGAATCTGTGTGTCCTGGAGAAGGTAGTGAGGGGGGAGCAGTGTGGTAAAGTGTGTGCAACACTTAAGTGTATCAAGAGACCTCGAGTATGTCTGCAACAAGTGCATCAAGAGGGCCTCGAGTGTCTCTGCAACAACAAGTGCATATATGAGTGTGTCTCTTAACCCTTCAGCTGAATATCATTTTCAGGGGTCCTCCTCCCAGTGCAGAATTTTTTGAAAATACGAAAAACATCCTTAATTTCTATGAACTTATTAAAAAATGGGGAAGTTATTCAGAATGCCACAAAGACCTTTACATATAAGTAAAAAATATTGTATTTAGATGACAAAAATCCTGTACAGAGACAACAAATGAGGTTCTAGCAAACAATTTGATTTGTCATAATTTACTTGTTGAGGATAGTGAGTGTTTATGTTTTCCGAAGCCACAGACGAAAATTGAGCAATTATTTTTTTGTTATGAAGTTATTTATAAAAAGAATACGGGGATATGGAGAAATAAAATACATATTTTTATCATTAAAAATAATACTTTTTTCTAATGTAACAATAGAAATTATATTATAAAATATGGTTTGTCTTTCTTAGGGGGCAAACTACATTTTATTCACCAGTCTCCTCACTCTCTGCCTCACCCACCACTCACCACTCACTCAGAGACATCACCGCACTATCCTCACACATTACTGCCGAGGAGAGAGAGAGAGAGAGAGAGAGAGAGAGAGAGAGAGAGAGAGAGAGAGAGCACACACCTCATGTCTTCCTAATCCCTAGTGGCGCGCTGGTATCAGACTCTAGCCACTGAATTAGTTTGGGTTCGAGTCCCGGCCAGCGTGGATTGGCCAGGCGCCAATTCTTAACTATTCGGCTCTGTTCACTCAGCAGTAATTGCGTACCTGGTTGTTAACCAATTGGCTGGTCGTGTTCCAGGGAAAACTAGTGGGGAAAGCTTACCATGAGCTATGGGAAGATCTCAGCCTATAATATAACGTATTATATCCAGATGAGACTAAGCTAACCTAACTATATATACGATTTTTAACGAACACGGAGCTTTGTGGAGGCGTGTACCGTGTGAGCAAGCCGTGTATAGTGAGGTTGGGGCTTGTGAGCAAGCCGTGTATAGTGAGGTTGGGGCTTGTGAGCAAGCCGTGTATAGTGAGGTTGGGGCTTGTGAGCAAGCCGTGTATAGTGAGGTTGGGGCTTGTGAGCAAGCCGTGTATAGTGAGGTTGGGGCTTGTGAGCAAGCCGTGTATAGTGAGGTTGGGGCTTGTGAGCAAGCCGTGTATAGTGAGGTTGGGGCTTGTGAGCAAGGCCCAACCTCACATCCCCTCACCCGAACACTTAAACACTCACACTGGCCAAGTGTCACACTAAGCTTCATCTCACTAAAACTCTCCCGGTCACACACTACGCCTTATAGGGGTTAAGCACCACTACAAACCAAGAAAACGCTGAATAGTATCCATATTATATATACCCCAGTTTACACCGCTGGTGGAGCGGTTTACAGCTTAGCGTGTGTGTCCAGGCTTCCACTTATACGCGTCAGGTAACATTTTTAACTGTACTATAATTTGTACTCGTGTACAACTATTCTAGATTTGGGAAGTTACTCAAAATCCTACAATGTGTATATACCTAGTTAGAAGACTGTGGTGGCGGGAGCAGCCGTGCCTGATGTGATTAGATCAAACTGTATGAAGTCGCTGGAAAACAGCTGGTCCAGTATTTAACAAGTGACCTTTTGCGAAACCTGTACATCCTTCTTCGATCATGGCGACTTTGTTTTTGTTAGACAGTTAACGAGATTGGAAATCTGCGAGGACCTTCTCGACCCACAGCCCGGCCTCATCAACACTTGTCAAATGCTCGTTAACTCAGCCAAGTAGCTGGAGTGAACGATATGGAAGAAAATGCAGAATAGAACCAGTGAAGAGCAGAGGTGCCATAGGCACAATCAGAGAACACTGTATAAACATCAGAGGTCCGCGGTTGTTCAACACCCTCCCAGCGAGCATAAGAAATATTGCCGGAACAACCGTGGACATCTTCAAGAGAAAACTAGACTGTTTTCTAAAAGAAGTTCCGGACCAACCGGGCTGTGGTGGGTATGTGGGCCTGCGGGCCGCTCCAAGCAACAGCCTGCTGGACCAAACTCTCTCAAGTCAAGCCTGGCCTCGGGCCGGGCTCGGGGAGTAGAAGAACTCCCAGAACCCCATCAACCAGGTATCAAGCAGGTAAGCCAGCAAACCCGCTGTTTATGAATGAAAAACGGTTTACACACGACTCACAACTGATGACGATCGAACACTTCCGGAACAAGTGCTTCACTGACAAATTTCGTTCGAGCCACAACGCTGTAAATGCTTCACCCACGTACTACAAATACCAATAATCGCCAACAGAACTTAAACACCTAACCTAACCTATGCCTATATGTGCACAATATGCTATTATAAAATTAATTTATATTTGAGAAAATTCCCGTTTTGAATGAACAGCATGTAAAAATTATGAATGTGTCTGTGGGGTCGACCGCTGGATGGAATGGACTTGAGTCGAGGACGGGTTGAAATACAGATAATCACTAATAGAACCTAAACACCTAACCTAATCTAACCTAGGTCTAGCTATACATAGAACTAATGTAAAATAACATTAATTTATATATGAAAACTAACCTAACCTAACCTATTTTAATACAGATCTCTTTAATGTTGATCGATGCGTCTTGCGGGACGGCCGCTGCTTTAACGAGCCTGGCTTGAGGACGGGTTGCCACCCAAGGTTAGCATTGTTATAGACAACCCGGTTGTGCTTAGCAGATCAAAAACTCTTCAGTAAATACAGACTAAGCCTGCATCATTTGGGGAAAGATGTAGATGTTTCGTAAGTGGTCCAGATCAAGTTGACATACGACAACAATAAAACAAATAAAGATGCGACAATAAAGAGTCACAGTACAAACCGGACGAAGACCCAGTAAAGTTAGGAAGTGTTTTGTCTTTGTAAATACCACACATCGTACGTCTGACAGCGGCTCCTCAGGCACCATTCCCCCCCCCCCTCCCTCCTTCTCTTACCCCCTCCCTCCCTCCCTCTCCCCCCCCCCCTCCTTCCTTCCCTCCCTCTCTCCCTCTCCCTCCCTCTCTCCCTCTCTCCCTCTCTCCCTCCCTCCCCCTCTATCATCCCCCCCCCCCCACCCCCCCACCCCACGCCGCCGACAACCCACAATGAACTGAATGAAAATCAACACTCCGACATATTTTGCCCGGGTTAGTTTCGAGGGCTTGTGTGTGTGTGTGTGTGTGTGTGTGTGTGTGTGTGTGTGTGTGTGTGTGTGTGTGTGTGTGTGTGTGTGTGTGTGTGTGTGTGTGTGAATGGTGAATCGCGTTATCTAACGAGCTATTGCGTAGTTGGGCGTAAAAATGTATGCAAATATGGCGGGGAGCGAGGCGGTCTGGTCCTGGCTTGTTGGGGAACAATGATGAATATATTGGTGTATTCGTCCCCCCTCCCCCCCCCCTGGACCCGTTACTCATCGTATCCCACCCCTCCCCCCCTACCCGTTACTCATCGTCCCCCACCCCTCCCCCCTACCCGTTACTCATCGTCCCCCCTACCCCTCCCCCCTACCCGTTACTCATCGTCCCCCACCCCTTCCCCCTATCCGTTACTCACCCCCACCCTCCTACCACGGCAGGTTGGGTGTGGGCAATGTCTAAGAGGGGGTGGAACTCGGTGTGGGCAAGAACAAGGGGGGTTCGAAGCCACTACGAAATGGACTTGGAATCCTGGCTGGGAGAGTTTGGAGGGAAGCTGTGTATGACCCCGAGGATTTAAGCAGGATTTAGGCTCATGGCGTAGAGGGGGATTAAACGCCATAAGTTTAATACTTAAACCTTTAATTTGGTTAACATTTATGCTCAAGAAAGCGTGTATAAGTATACATGGAAGGACATGTATTATTCACGTGTGAGAGGCACTATGCACCTGATATATATTTATGATGAAATAAAATGCACTATCTCGCGCACGCGCCCGCACGTACACACACACACACACACACACACACACACACACACACACACACACACACACACACACACACACACACACACACACACACACACACACACTACCCCTCCCATCTGGCATATATATCAACCCTAAAACATCCCATTACAGACACCTTTTAATCTCCCAAAATCCCCCCAATAAATCCGATTAAATCCTAATTTGTCCTTACCGTCCCCTAATCAGGAATGCTGGAACCTTCATGAATATGCTGATAGCGGCCCCTGGTAATCAGCATGAGATAATTAAATGTTCTGAAAAGGCAATTGTCCGTCTCAGTACGGGGGCGTCTCCCCCTTCTGACGCCCAGGAAACAAAGGAGTGATTACTCGGGTCCTTATTGGGCTAGTTTTACAGGCACTGTAGGGAGAGATGCTCTTTTTGGCGGTTGGTGTGGTGGTTGATGGTGGCTGTGGTGTGTATAGGTGGGTGGTGGTGGTGGTGGTGGTGGTGGTGGTGGTGGTTGATGGTGGCTGTGGTGTGTATAGGTGGGTGGTGGTGGAGGTGGTGGTGGTGGTTGATGGTGGCTGTGGTGTGTATAGGTGGGTGGTGGTGGTGGTGGTGGTGGTGGTGGTTGATGGTGGTTGATGGTGGCTGTGGTGTGTATAGGTGGGTGGTGGTTGATGGTGGCTGTGGTGTGTATAGGTGGGTGGTGGTGGTGGTGGTGGTGGTGGTGGTTGATGGTGGTTGATGGTGGCTGTGGTGTGTATAGGTGGGTGGTGGTTGATGGTGGCTGTGGTGTGTATAGGTGGGTGGTGGTGGTGGTGGTGGTGGTGGTGGTGGTTGATGGTGGTTGATGGTGGTTGATGGTGGCTGTGGTGTGTATAGGTGGGTGGTGGTGGTGGTGGTGGTGGTTGATGGTGGCTGTGGTGTGTATAGGTGGGTGGTGGTTGATGGTGGCTGTGGTGTGTATAGGTGGGTGGTGGTGGTGGTGGTGGTGGTTGATGGTGGTTGATGGTGGTTGATGGTGGCTGTGGTGTGTATAGGTGGGTGGTGGTGGTGGTGGTGGTGGTTGATGGTGGTTGATGGTGGCTGTGGTGTGTATAGGTGGGTGGTGGTGGTGGTGGTGGTGGTGGTGGTGGTTGATGGTGGCTGTGGTGTGTATAGGTGGGTGGTGGTGGTGGTGGTGGTGGTTGATGGTGGCTGTGGTGTGTATAGGTGGGTGGTGGTGGTGGTGGTGGTGGTGGTGGTGGTGGTGGTTGTTGTGGTGGTGGTAGTGGTGGTGGTGTGTATAGGTGGGTGGTGGTGGTGGTGGTGGTGGTGGTGGTGGTGGTGGTTGTTGTGGTGGTGGTAGTGGTGGTGGTGTGTACAGGTGGGTGGTGGTGGTGGTGGTGGTTGTTGTGGTGGTGTGGTGGTGGTGGTGGTTGTTGTGGTGGTGTGGTGGTGGTGGTGTGTATAGGTGGGTGGTGGTGGTGGTGGTGGTGGTGGTGGTGGTGGTGGTAGTGATGGTGGTGGTGGTGGTTGATGGTGGCTGTGGTGTGTATAGGTGGGCGGTGGTGGTGGTGGTTGGTGTGGTGGTGGTGGTTGCTGTAGTGGTGAGTGGTTGTTAGTATGCTGATTCAGGACTGCGTCAGGGATGAGAAGAGAAGCAGAGAGGCAATATGAAAATGACATAGCAAGCAAGGCAAAGGCTCAACCTAAATTGCTACACAGCCACATCAGGAGGAAAACAGCAGTGAAGGAACAGGTAATGAAACTGAGGATAGGGGCAGACAGATTCACTACAAACGACAAGGAAGTGTGTAGCTCAATAAGATATTCCAGGAGGTCTTCACATTAGAGCAAGGAGATGTTCCAGAGATAAGAGATGGAATAGATAACTAGGCACCGCTAGAGGACTGGGATTACCAGTGGGGAGGTGAGGAAGGTTTTACTAGAGTTAGAGTTCACAGAGACGTTAGAAAGAACTTTTTTCAGTGTCAGAGTAGTTAACAGATGGAATACACTAGGCAGTGATGTGGTGGAGGCTGACTCCATACACAGTTTCAAATGTAGATATGATATAGCCCAGTAGGCTCAGGAACCTGTACACCAGTTGATTGACGGTTGAGAGGCGGGACCAAAGAGCCAGAGCTCAACCCCCGCAAGCACAACTAGGTAAGTACACACACAGGCAGCTCCAATGTTAATTATTAATATTTAAAAAACCGGAATTTAACATTTAAAACATATTTTAGCCCTTTGAATAAATTACACCGTCACAACATACAACATGAACCAGTACACCACCACACACCACAACATGAACCAGTACACCATCACACACCACAACATGAACCAGTACACCACCACACACCACAACATGAACCAGTACACCACCACACATCACAACATGAACCAGTACACCACCACACACCACAACATGAACCAGTACACCACCACACATCACAACATGAACCAGTACACCACCACACATCACAACATGAACCAGTACACCACCACACACCACAACATGAACCAGTACACCACCACACATCACAACATGAACCAGTACACCACCACACATCACAACATGAACCAGTACACCACCACACACCACAACATGAACCAGTACACCACCACACACCACAACATGAACCAGTACACCACCACACATCACAACATGAACCAGTACACCACCACACACCACAACATGAACCAGTACACCACCACACACCACAACATGAACCAGTACACCACCACACACCACAACATGAACCAGTACACCACCACACACCACAACATGAACCAGTACACCACCACACATCACAACATGAACCAGTACACCACCACACACCACAACATGAACCAGTACACCACCACACACCACAACATGAACCAGTACATCACCACACATCACAACATGAACCAGTACACCACCACACATCACAACATGAACCAGTACACCACCACACATCACAACATGAACCAGTACACCACCACACACCACAACATGAACCAGTACACCACCACACACCACAGCATGAACCAGTACACCACCACACATCACAATATACAACATAAACAGCTGAAAATAATTTGTTAATGCCTATTGTAATAGAATTTTAAACCCGAATAAAATAAAAACTAGAGTTTTTAATTAGCAAAAATCTGGAACAAAACACCGAAAAAAAAACTCGTCCAGCTTTCCATTATAACATGTACACAACGAAACCTAAAAAAAATATCTATATCTATATATATATATATATATATATATATATATATATATATATATATATATATATATACATATATTCAAAAAATACCCTTTTTCAGAGCTGAAATTCGACTGACATTGCTCCTCTTGCAAAAATGATGTCATCCTGCAAAAGTTTGAGAGTCATGGGACAAAAATATGAAATTCAGCGTTGCATCTCTGTGGTGTTGTGAATAAAGGATCACCTGATTTGGCCCGTGTTGGTCTCGAGAGTCTGAGATGGTTTGCTGTTAAGGAGCCGTCTTGAGGCTTTGGCGCCATAGTGAAGGTCTGTCCACAGAGCATTCTCTCTCTCTCTCTCTCTCTCTCTCTCTCTCTCTCTCTCTCTCTCTCTCTCTCTCTCTCTCTCTCTCTCTCTCTCTCTCTCTCTCTCTCTCTCTCTCTCTCTTCTCTCTCTCTCTCTCTCTCTCTCTCTCTCTCTCTCTCTCTCTCTCTCTCTCTCTCTCTCTCTCTCTCAAATCATATACACTGATGTATATGATCATATACTTATACACATCCCCACGGGTGGTGCAGCTGCAAGTGCAGTTGGCCACTATGTTGCCCAAGCCCCCACTATGTTGCCCAAGCCCCCACTATGTTGCCCAAGCCCCCACTATGTTGTCCAAGCCCCCACTATGTTGCCCAAGCCCCCACTATGTTGTCCAAGCCGCCACTATGTTGTCCAAGCCCCCACTATGTTGTCCAAGCCCCCACTATGTTGTCCAAGCCCCCACTATGTTGTCCAAGCCGCCACTATGTTGCCCAAGCCGCCACTATGTTGCCCAAGCCGCCACTATGTTGTCCAAGCCCCCACTATGTTGCCCAAGCCCCCACTATGTTGTCCAAACCGCCACTATGTTGTCCAAGCCGCCACTATGTTGCCCAAGCCCCCACTATGTTGCCCAAGCCCCCACTATGTTGCCCAAGCCCCCACTATGTTGTCCAAGCCCCCACCATGTTGCCCAAGCCCCCACTATGTTGTCCAAGCCCCCACTATGTTATCCAAGCCGCCACTATGTTGTCCAAGCCCCCACTATGTTATCCAAGCCGCCACTATGTTGTCCAAGCCCCCACTATGTTATCCAAGCCGCCACTATGTTACCCAAGCAGCCACTATGCCACCCATGCCTTCAGCCAGTATTAAATTCAAGCAGATCTGCTCCAGAGACTTAATTAAGAAGAGAACTATACACACACAGCCACACGTCGCTTTGATCCCTCGCTACTAAGATATTATTGTGGGATCCAACCCTAAGGGTGTTAACCTTCCCTCCACCACCCACCCACGACCCTCCACCCACGACCCTCCACCCACGACCCTCCACCCCACGACCCTCCACCCACGACCCTCCACCCACGACCCTCCACCCCACGACCCTCCACCTCACGACCCTCCACCCACGACCCTCCACCCACGACCCTCCACCCACGACCCTCCACCCCACGACCCTCCACCCCACGACCCTCCACCCCACGACCCTCCACCCCACGACCCTCCACCCACGACCCTCCACCCACGACCCTCCACCCACGACCCTCCACCCCACGACCCTCCACCCCACGACCCTCCACCCCACGACCCTCCACCCCACGACCCTCCACCCCACGACCCTCCACCCACGACCCTCCACCCACGACCCTCCACCCACGACCCTCCACCCACGACCCTCCACCCACGACCCTCCACCCACGACCCTCCACCCCACGACCCTCCACCCCACGACCCTCCACCCCACGACCCTCCACCCACGACCCTCCACCCCACGACCCTCCACCCCACGACCCTCCACCCACGACCCTCCACCCCACGACCCTCCACCCCACGACCCTCCACCCCACGACCCTCCACCCCACGACCCTCCACCCCACGACCCTCCACCCCACGACCCTCCACCCCACGACCCCATTTCACCTCTGCCCAACATAATGATTCAATTTAACAAGAGAGAGCAAGCTTAGCTGCCAATATCCGTGTCAGCAAGGCGGACAGCCCGCCTGGTGTCAGCAAGGCGGACAGCCCGCCTGGTGTCAGCAAGGCGGACAGCCCGCCTGGTGTCAGCAAGGCGGACAGCCCGCCTGGTGTCAGCAAGGCGGACAGCCCGCCTGGTGTCAGCAAGGCGAACAGCCCGCCTGGTGTCAGCAAGGCGGACAGCCCGCCTGGTGTCAGCAAGGCGGACAGCCCGCCTGGTGTCAGCAAGGCGGACAGCCCGCCTGATGTCAGCAAGGCGGACAGCCCGCCTGGTGTCAGCAAGGCGGACAGCCCGCCTGGTGTCAGCAAGGCGGACAGCCCGCCTGGTGTCTGCAAGGTGGACAGCCCGCCTGGTGCCAGCAAGGCGGACAGCCCGCCCCCAGCCATAACATAGTATTTCCCATTTTTAAACATTCCCTTCACCTGTGCTTCTCCAGTCTCTTTACTGAAAAAAACTCACACATTATCTGTGAGTTACATTACCTGTTTATTGCCTCTATGTTCTCACTTAATTGTTTTTGTCGTGGTTGAACTTCAGCTCTTCGGTCCCGCCTTTCAACTTGCAACAGGTTTCCAAGCATATTTGGCTCTATCATATCTGCGTTTCAAACTGTATATAGAGTCTACCTCCACAACCTCATTTCTACATTCCAAGCATAGATATTCTACTCTAACGTTTCCACCGAGAAATTTATACGTGGTAATCATGTCTCCTCACTAACTATTTTGCCTTCCAGCGACATGAAGTTTAATTCCAGCAGCCGTTCTTCAGAACTAATACCTCTGGTCTCCAGGATTATTCTTGTGGCATACCTCTGAACTTTCTCCAAATTCGCCATGTGTGTGTGTGTGTGTGTGTGTGACTACATAAGAACTCTTAGGGCCACATATTGCAGGTGTGGCCTCACATGTGTGGTGTATTAAATCCGGAATTATTCCAGACTCAAATTTCTAAAGGCAGTTCTTCTGTTGGCCGACCTAGCACACTCCCCTGATGACTTCCGTTTGATGTGGGCTTGTGGAGTGTGTGTGTGTGTGTGTGTGTGTGTGTGTGTGTGTGTGTGTGTGTGTGTGTGTGTGTGTGTGTGTGTGTGTGTGTGTGTACGCGTGTGAGTGCGTGCGTGCGTGCGCAGGGACGCAAGATAGAGGCACCAAATAACAGAACATGACGCACGCAAAATATACATCCAGATATTCGTCACTCAGAATAAACACAGGTAAACGAAGAACGCCCAAGAGATAAATAAATAAAACAACTGATAAAAGCAGAAGAAACGCGATAAAAATATAAAAATGATAAAAGCAGATAAAAGGCTCATTCAGGGAGACGTTCAGAAAGCGACACAAAGAGAAGAATGGATAATAGCGGAAAAAAGTACAGACATTGATAACAATTTCCAGAGACGAAGAAGGAATAAGACGCACGTGGAGCACTGAGACACTGAGACACTGAGACACTGAGATACTG
>NC_091219.1:24523701-24553701 GCF_040958095.1 Procambarus clarkii | reverse complement strand
TGTGTCCGCTCACTCATGGTGTGCGTTGAATCCCACAGGTGGCGTTAGTGGGCATGAGGCGGCCCGGGCACGTGGCGGCAGGGGGCGTGCTGGTGCTGCCACGTGTACCGTGCACGTGGGGTAGGGGGCGTGCTGGTGCTGCCACGTGTACCGTGCACGTGGAGTAGGGGGCGTGCTGGTGTCACCACGTGCACCCCAAGTCACTAAATAAACAAATAAGTGAACGCTAACGTCAAACACAGAAAATGAACGCTAATAAGAGGTAAATAAACTCGCGAAAGCAAGTCCACGCTGCAAAAACAAATGAATGGACAAAATATAGAGAACAGAACACAGTTCTCCCCCAGGACGTGACTGAGAGGGAATTTGTTTCGTTGTTGACACAGCTATAAACGGGTCACACTGGTGATGTGGTCTGGCGGGGTGCGAGTGAGGGCGTGCGGGCCCCGGAGTGAGAGAGAGGCGGACCAGCCAGCCACTGACTGGGAGCAGCTGACGGTACGGCACTCCACCACCGACTGACTGCTGGCGGAGCCTCGCTCCGACCCCAGCCCTGGCCCCGCCCCCCTGTCCAGACCCCGCCCCAGGCCCAGGCCCCTGCCCAACCCCCTGCCCCGGACCCGGCCTGGCCCCGCCCCCCTGCCCTGACCCCGCCCCCCTGCCCTGACCCCGCCCCCCTGCCCTGACCCCGCCCCCACCCCCTGCCCTGGCCCAATCCCCACACCCAGCCTCGGTCCAACCCCCCTGCCCCGTACCTGGCCTGGCCCCGCCCCTGCCCCTGCCCCGGCTCATGGATTTGTGCTATGTTGCATAGATTTATGTTGTATTGCATAGATTTATGCTATGTTGCATAGATTTATGCTATGTTGCATAGATTTATGCTATGTTGCATAGATTTGTATGAGGTTGCATTTTTTCCTAAATACATTAATTTTGTAGATTGAAGCAACAAAAATAATGAGAAACACAAAGTTATCAAGAGAGATGATCTTTTAAATCCCCGGATTTTTATGTAAGACAAAAAATTAATGATTTTATTTACCTGTACGAGCGCCCATTAATTATCTGCTTCTGGGTTCAAATAAAATGAGATTATATATACCTACTCAACGGCATAAGTGTGTGACAGTGACAAATAACCAGGCCATCGTTGGCGTTAATTAAGACACTTGCGTGGACATGTTCCTGGTATATAAAGTACACACACACACACACACTGTTGACTACTGACTACTGAGTGGGGACTGTTGTGTGAGGGTTGCGCTTTTGTCTATAAGGCAAGGAGGCGGGCACAGGGGCAGTAAGTCCGTACGTAACAAAAGACTTTGCCCGTCACCCAACGTGCCCAAAAGCTTCTCCCCCCCCCCCCCGTCAGCCTACGTATCGTCAGCCTCCTGTCCAATTAAAAGTTCAGCGGCTGTTGAACTTAGGTTGTTCCGGGCTGGCCCAAAACTTGGGAAAATATCACTTACATTAGAAAATATATGTCGGAAAATTAAATCGTATCTGCCGGCAGAGAATCTATTAAGTTTGAGCAGAATCGGTCTAAAAAGTTGTTGATTCCACTAAGTATTAGGAAGTGTGAAGCAAACTACCCAAGTTCCTCCATAATGCTCGCATAAATAGATTTTTTTTACCCTCAGGAGATTCTGGGTGGCGGGCTGTTTCTGTCTCTGTGTCTCTGTATCGCTCTCTCTCTCTCTCTCTCTCTCTCTCTCTCTCTCTCTCTCTCTCTCTCTCTCTCTCTCTCTCTCTCTCTCTCTCTCTCTCTCTCTCTCTCTCTCTCCCTCTCTCTCTCTCTCTCTCTCTCTCTCATATACTCTGTATCTCATCAAACATTACAAAATCAAGAAAGTTCAAAACGCTACAAAACCACAAAGTAAAATATAACAAAAGTTTTCAGAAATCGATGACCTATTTGGAGCGAAAGGTAGCGTCGTCTCGGCCCATAAAGTGTCCGAATTTTTACAGCTTTTTTTGCATACAAATCGAATTAAAACAACTACACTCTTGCGTCTCCCGCTCTCATTCTCTCTCTCTTCCTTGTCCTGACTCTCGTGCGTTCACGCTGATTCTCATTCTATGTCCCTGCCTCACTCCTGTTCTCACACTGCCGCTCTTACACGACTCACATAAAGCCTCTGAGCGGTTACACGACTCATATGAAGCCCCTGAGCGGATACACGACTCACATGAAGCCCTTGAGCGGTTACACGGCTCATATGAAGCCTCTTGAGCGGTTACACGTCTCACATGAAGCCCCGTGAGAAGGTACTTGACTCACATGAAGCTCCCCTGAGCAGTTAAACGATTCACATGAACCCCCCCCCCCCCCCCTGAGCAGTAAGCCTGAGGACTGCTTAGATACCAGACCGTCAGGATCTTAATGACGTCCTGACGTATGTACACCTACTCTTGGGGTGCACATACGCCCCGGCTCCATTAGGGAGCACAGTCGCACAATTAGGAGGCAGGGATATCCTCCAGTGTCAGGGTGACCGTCAGGGTATCCCAGGCCGTCTCAGAGTGTCTCAGGGCGTCTCATGGTGTCCCATGGCGTTCCAGGGTGTCTCCTGGCGTCTCAGAGCGTCTCAGGGTGTCTCATGGTCTCATGGTGTCTCAGGGTGCCTCAGGGCGTCTCAGGGTGTCTCATTGCGTCTCAGGGTGTCTCATTGCGTCTCAGGGTGTCTCATTGCGTCTCAGGGTGTCTCAGGGCGTCTCAATGTGTCTCAGGGTGTCTCAATGTGTCTCAATGTGTCTCAGGGTGTCTCAGGGCGTCTCAATGTGTCTCAGGGTGTCTCAGGGCGTCTCATGGTGTCTCAGGGCGTCTCATGGTGTCTCAGGGCGTCTCAGGGTGTCTCAGGGTGTCTCAGGGCGTCTCAGGGCGTCTCAGGGTGTCTCAGGGCGTCTCATGGTGTCTCAGGGTGCCTCATGGTGGCTCAGGGTGTCTCACGGCGTCTCAATGTGTCTCATGGTGTCTCAGGGCGTCTCATGGTGTCTCAGGGCGTCTCAGGGTGTCTCAGGGCGTCTCAATGTGTCTCATGGTGTCTCAGGGCGTCTCATGGTGTCTCAGGGCGTCTCAGGGTGTCTCAGGGCGTCTCATGGTGTCTCAGGGCGTCTCAGGGTGTCTCAGGGTGTCTCAGGGTGTCTCAGGGTGTCTCAGGGCGTCTCATGGTGTCTCAGGGCGTCTCATGGTGGCTCAGGGCGTCTCAGGGTGTCTCAGGGCGTCTCATGGTGTCTCAGGGCGTCTCAGGGTGTCTCAGGGTGTCTCAGGGTGTCTCAGGGTGTCTCAGGGCGTCTCATGGTGTCTCAGGGCGTCTCATGGTGGCTCAGGGCGTCTCAGGGCGTCTCAGGGTGTCTCAGGGTGTCTCAGGGCGTCTCATGGTGTCTCAGGGCGTTTCATGGTGGCTCAGGGCGTCTCAGGGCGTCTCAGGGTGTCTCAGGGTGTCTCAGGGTGTCTCAGGGCGTCTCATGGTGTCTCAGGGTGCCTCATGGTGGCTCAGGGTGTCTCACGGCGTCTCAATGTGTCTCATGGTGTCTCAGGGCGTCTCATGGTGTCTCAGGGCGTCTCAGGGTGTCTCAGGGCGTCTCAATGTGTCTCATGGTGTCTCAGGGCGTCTCATGGTGTCTCAGGGCGTCTCAGGGTGTCTCAGGGCGTCTCATGGTGTCTCAGGGCGTCTCATGGTGGCTCAGGGCGTCTCATGGTGGCTCAGGGCGTCTCAGGGTGTCTCAGGGTGTCTCAGGGTGTCTCAGGGCGTCTCATGGTGTCTCAGGGCGTCTCATGGTGGCTCAGGGCGTCTCAGGGTGTCTCAGGGCGTCTCATGGTGTCTCAGGGCGTCTCATGGTGGCTCAGGGCGTCTCAGGGCGTCTCAGGGTGTCTCAGGGCGTCTCATGGTGTCTCAGGGCGTCTCATGGTGGCTCAGGGCGTCTCATGGTGGCTCAGGGTGTCTCAGGGTGTCTCAGGGTGTCTCAGGGTGTCTCATGGTGGCTCAGGGCGTCTCATGGTGGCTCATGGTGTCTCAGGGTGTCTCAGGGTGTCTCAGGGTGTCTCATGGTGGCTCAGGGCGTCTCATGGTGGCTCAGGGTGTCTCAGGGTGTCTCAGGGTGTCTCAGGGCGTCTCATGGTGGCTCAGGGCGTCTCATGGTGGCTCAGGGTGTCTCAGGGCGTCTCATGGTGTCTCAGGGCGTTTCATGGTGGCTCAGGGCGTCTCAGGGCGTCTCAGGGTGTCTCAGGGTGTCTCAGGGCGTCTCATGGTGTCTCAGGGCGTCTCATGGTGGCTCATGGTGGCTCAGGGTGTCTCAGGGTGTCTCAGGGTGTCTCAGGGTGTCTCAGGGTGTCTCAGGGTGTCTCAGGGTGTCTCAGGGTGGCTCAGGGTGTCTCAGGGTGTCTCAGGGCGTCCCAGTAATATCTGGTGTCCACGGAGCCCCGCCCAGCGCAGCTTCCCACCTGCGCTGTTTGAAATATTTAAGGTTTGAAATGATACTGAAAATTCTATAAACTATTGACCTCTTTTTTTCCCAGTAAATCATATTATATTTTAGTTTAGGAAGAATACATTACACACACACACACACACACACACACACACACACACACACACACACACACACACACACACAGGAAGCAGCCCGTAACAGCTGTCTAACTCCCAGGTACCTATTTACTGCTAGGTAACTGGGGCATCAGGGTGAAAGAAACTCTGCCCATTTGTCCCTGCCGAGTCCAGGAATCGAACCCGGGCCACAGGATTACGAGTCCCGCGCGTTATCCACTCAGCTACCAGACCCCCTAGGGCGTGTGCGTGCGTGCGTGCGTGCGTGCGTGAGAGAAAGAGAGAGACAGAGTATCACCTTATTAAAACTTTGGTGGACTTAGCCAAACTTCGCCACGACACCGTAAATTCAACCCCTGCCAAACCGGCTCGACCCCCTCTCTCTCTCTCTTCCTCCCTTCGCATCTTACTCTCTCCCTCTCTCCCCAGGTTCCCTCTCCCCCTCCCTCTCCCTCCTCTCCCTACCCGTGCATGCCTCCGTCCCATCTGCACCGTCAACACCGTAGTTCTGCTCCCCCCCCCCCACACAGCACCGTGACACCGTAGGTGTGTCCACTACAGCACCGTGACACCGTAGGTGTGTCCACTACAGCACCGTGGCACCGTAGGTGTGTCCCCCACAGCACCGTGGCACCGTAGGTGTGTCCCCCACAGCACCGTGACACCGTAGGTGTGTCCCCCACAGCACCGTGACACCGTAGGTGTGTCCCCCACAGCACCGTGACACCGTAGGTGTGTCCCCCACAGCACCGTGACACCGTAGGTGTGTCCCCCACAGCACCGTGACACCGTAGGTGTGTCTCCCACAGCACCGTGACACCGTAGGTGTGTCCCCCACAGCACCGTGACACCGTAGGTGTGTCCCACACAGCACCGTGACACCGTAGGTGTGTCCCACACAGCACCGTGACACCGTAGAAGCATGGCACTATATGGCCACAGTAGCAGCTCTTGAGGATGTTCAAACTTGAACAATTTTCCCAACAAACTGGACAAGCCGGTAACTTGTTTTGGGTTCGAGGGTACCTTACCCCTCTTCCCCCCCCCTTCCCCTGCCATATACCCCGGTATACTGTGGTATACTACGATATACCCTGGTATAATGTTGGTATAAAATATGTATACAAGAATACAATATACTGTGATATGCAATGACATATTATTGTGCACTAGAATACACCGTGTTTACCTGAATTTACCTGCGGGCCTCCATCTCTCTCTCTAGTGGCCTCGATGGTGGACAGAAAGCCGGCGTTCTGTCAAAGCTTTCCCCCAATTTGTTCTGGTAATTTTATCTAGCTGGATTTTGAACTACAGTAATACATTGTCATTCACAAGGAGTATATAATGGTATACTACGATATTCCCGGATATACAAGGATATATATACACTGGTATACTACGATATACTGTGATATACAAAGGCATACCGTGCCAACGGGGTTGAATAATGGAATGTTTCACTTTGAATACATTCTAAATATATTTAGTAAGCCTGATGTAACATCCATGGCGCTCATGCCAATATTAAAATATCCATCAATTTTTCACAATTTTACTCAAAATCTATACATATATTTGGAATATAAATTGGACAATCTTTTTCGATCTAGCCACAGTAGGCCTACTTATAGTTAATTTAGGTAATTAGTAATATTTGGCGTTACTTATAAACTCTGACCGGATCAGTGTTTTCTGAGAGGCCTAGAGTCCTGTACCCATAGGCCTACTGGAAATGTTTTTGTGCTCAGTTCGCTGGAATGATCGTTCTAGCCAGGCCTAGTTTTTTCAAGCATGATCGTTCTACCGAGGCCTACCTTCTCTAGCAAGATCATTCTAGCCGGGCAACCTTCTTAACCAGTCCCGGAAAATTGAGAGACTCACCAGACGTGACCTGAACGGGATGTAATAAAAATGTGAATACACTCTCCATAAGACCTGGGTAAGGTTGACAGGAGCTTCAGGGGTCCCTGAGGGGTCCCTGAGGGGTCCCTAAGGGGTCCCTGAGAGGTCCCAAAGGGGTCCCTGAGGAATGAAGGAGGAAGTCTGGCGGTTCAGAATTAAAGGACCCACAGGAACATCCGGCCGAGGAGACCCCATCAATATATCTGGCAAGATTGCAGAGTTGTGCAATCAAGGGAACATTTGACTGGTGGCGATTCAGTAAGTTGCCAAGATGCAAGTTACTCCGGTCACCAGTGGTTCCTGTAAGTAACTGCACTTGTCCAAAGTTGTTGGCCGCGGTCATGATAATCTCGTTAAATAATTCGATGTTCGAGAGATGACTGGGCCAGATAGTCAAGATAGTTTTTAAGTTGAGCCGACCTGCTCTCCTCTCTCCCCGTCTCACTCGTCTCTCCCAGCTGTACCTCTCACAGGGAGCATGCCCTCCTCCCCCTTCGTCCAGAGGTGACGAAGGCGTTATGACTCTCCAGTGACGTGCCGTTGGGTCGTCACCAACCACATGAAGCACCCTGAGTGTGGTGCTTCACCACAGACTTGTGTCACTGCTGTAAATCAGTGGTAAAACTCTCTCTCGAGAGAGAGAGAGAGAATACCGATCTCTCGGCAAATTACGATTTATATTTGTATTATTTACCATCAGTTAAGTACGGTGCCCCGAACATTTCAAGAGAAGGCAGGTCTGCAGTCAACCTAATTCCTAAGTCTGTGTACCACGTGGCATCCGTCTCCGGACGACGCCATTAGCCGCCGAGTTCTGGCACTCTGGCTCTGTTTTTCAGCTACTAAGGACTCGCAATAAAACAACGCTCGAGACCTTTCTTAATATAGCAAGATAGGAACATTTCTTGTTTTAGAATGTCAACTTCAACGACTTTTTAAGCATCATCCATAAAGCACAAGCCTATACTCATGGCTGTAATCTAACCATCATTAATAAGAAATGCGCACTGCTACAAGGTTCATTAACCGCCCTAGCGGCGATATGTGCCTCGGGCACACAATAACTATTGACATTTGCCCGCGAGATAACGTAATGTTGATAACTAGTCCACACGATACTGTGGGACCAGCTTAAGGATGAGTGGAAGGAACGTTTGGCTCAGGAAGGATGTGGAGCATCCTGAAGATGAAGGGTGGAACCTTTAGCGCCCATGAAGACCCGTGTACCGAGCCTAGCAGGACGACCAATAAACTTAGTGATCCAAGCTTTATTTCTCACACTTGCTCCACAATATCGGCGGCAAAAGTTTTTTATGAACACGAGTCATCGCGGGTCTTGACCAGCAGCGCCCAGATGTTGTTGTTGTTGTTTTAGATTCAGCTACTGCTATTTCCTTGTGGATTCCTTTTGGGATATTTAACCTTTCTAATTTGGTGGCCTGAAAATACCATATTGCAGAGGGCGAACCTTCAGCAACTCTCTGGTGTAAGCTCAAGAGATGTCCGCAGCCTCTTTTATATCAGGCCCATATATCAAGCTCGTCACCCCGCCAAACTTCGTGGACAGACAGGAAACAATAACTACAACACAAGACGGTCAGCCACTTCACTATAGCTATATATACCATTCTCAAGAACATAACTCCATCAGCAATCATTTTCACCGATTGACTCGCCTATGGGAAATGTTCTCCCAACAAGTTAACATTCCTTTACGCGTGCCGAGATCCACGGATGATTTAAGGCATCAACCTGCGCCCTTGTGAATGTGGGCTAACATTAAATAAAGCATGTACCTATTACAGAAAGCCCTCGTGTTAAAGAGAGAAGTTTCCAAGTCCAGGCTTGAAAATAAGCTGATGAAGGATAATGGCTTTAATTTGTATGATGGATACATAATCATCAGTGCCAATCCTTGTGAGCCCTAGTCTTAATTAAAGCAGAGAGAGACAGAGACAGAGACAGTGAGAGAGAGAGAGAGAGAGAGAGAGAGAGAGAGAGAGAGAGAGAGAGAGAGAGAGAGAGAGAGAGAGAGAGAGAGAGAGAGACAGAGAGACAGAGAGACAGAGAGACAGACAGACAGAGAGACAGAGAGACAGCAGAGACAGAGAGACAGAGAGACAGACAGACAGACAGAGAGACAGAGAGACAGACAGAGACAGAGAGACAGAGAGACAGACAGAGACAGAGAGACAGACAGACAGACAGAGAGACAGAGAGACAGAGAGACAGACAGAGACAGAGAGACAGAGAGACAGACAGACAGACAGAGAGACAGAGAGACAGACAGAGACAGAGAGACAGACAGAGACAGAGAGACAGACAGACAGACAGAGAGACAGAGAGACAGACAGAGACAGAGAGACAGACAGAGACAGAGAGACAGACAGACAGACAGAGAGACAGAGAGACAGACAGAGACAGAGAGACAGAGAGAGAGAGAAAAGAGACGAGACAGACTGTAGTTTGCAGTAATCTGACAAAACCAAGGACAGTATTAAACAGAAACAGAGACAGTACTATCAACTGTCGAGTCGATAGACGTGAAGACAGAAACTTACCTAGACAATAAGGTAGTAAGAAAGACTGTGGTGGCAAGAGTCCAGGAGAGAGACCTTCACCACGCGAGAGCTTGAGAGACTCCGCGGTGAGTGGTGAGAAACAGACAGTAGGAGACAGTGTGGAGAGTGAAGAGACAGGGAGGAAGAGGGGGGGAAGACAGTCGGTGACGGGGACCATGGGGGAGTGCGCCTCTCGTCATGGGTGAGGGGAAAAAAACATCTGCTTTCTTTATCTTTTTAAGTTGGGGAAAGATTTGGTGCTTTTCTATACTGTCTCTTTTAGCGTGGAGAGAGTTTTTGCTGCAGGGAGAAGTCGAAGGTTGCACACACACACACACGCACACGCACACGCACACGCACACGCACGCACACACACGCACGCACACACACACAGGAAAACAAGGACTGGGTACTCCAGAATGAGAAAGGAAGCAGAAAAAGCAATTTAAAAATCACTTAAGAGCAGACATAACCCAAATTGCTTCACACACACACACACACACACACACACACACACACACACACACACACACACACACACACACACACATCAGGAAGGAAAACAATAGTTAAGGAACAAGTAATGAAACTGACAACAAAGCAGGACTTATTCACAGAGAACGAAAGAGAAATGCGTGAGAAACTTCACAAGGTCCTTCACAAGAAACTTCACGAACTCGAGTTCTGTGCACGAACTGAGATAATACAAGATAAAGGGTGGTCGAATTGAATGCTATTTGACTGTCAGGAAACCCTCGAGATCGTATCCCATTGGAGACTAGTTGCACAAAATGGAGAAACAGGCAGATGTGACACGGAAGGTACTCTAGTGGTACACACATACACACACACACACATACACACAGGGGCCTCGTAGCCTGGTGGATAGCGCGCAGGATTCGTAATTCTGTGGCGCGGGTTCGATTCCCGCACGAGGCAGAAACAAATGGGCAAAGTTTCTTTCACCCTAAGTGCCCCTGTTGACAGTTGAGAGGCGGGCCGAAAGAGCAAAGCTCAACCCCCGCAAAAACACAACTAGTAAACACACACACCCACCCACACCACACACACACACCCACACCCCACACACACACACACCCCACACACACACACCCATACACAAGGTATCAGGCCCCATGACCCCGGGGCCAGACACAGAGACGCAGCCGGGCCTCCGCTAACTTGTGAAGGCGCTCTATACCCGAGCGGGCGAGGCCAGCTCCCATTACACCCAACTCTCTCCCTCTGTTTCTTGACACCACCAAAGGCAAGTTTGTTCGCCCTCACACACTCCAACCCTACGTCTCCTCCACGGAGGGGGGGGGGTGAGAGGGAGGGAGGGAGAGAGAAAGAGAGAGAGAGAAGGGAAACTATCAGGAGGAAAAAGTGCCAAGCCATTACGACTATATAGCACTTGGAAGGGGTCAGGATAAGGAATTGGGATGGGGATGGGGGAAAACGTGTATATTTTATATTTTATTATATATATATATATATTATATATATATATATTATATATATATACATATATATATATACATATATATATATATATATATATATATATATATATATATATATATATATATATATATATATAGTTCTCTGTGAGAACTAAACAGTCCCAGGATAATTTGACACTTTTCCAAGATAACACAACCCCCAATAACACATCTCCAAGATAACTCATGATAACAAATGCCAAAGATGACACCATCCCATCCCCCCCCCCCCCGTGCTGTCTACCTGCGGGAGGGAGGGAGATAAGGGGAAGGGAGGGGAGAGGCGGTAGGGAGTGTAATGAAGTAAGGGCGAAGAGGGAGAACGGCCTATTGACATAGCTCGAGTGCATGGGGGAGTTGTGTAAAACCCTGGTTTGTGTCTCGGAGAGGCTGCAGGATTCCAGTAAGTTCAGTAGAACTTCGGTTTCAACTCTTTTTGACCATGTCGTAGCTCAGTCGATTAAGGCAGCGTCTGGGATGCTCTTGGACGCAGGTTCGAATCCTCGTCACGGCCCTTGTGGATTTGTTCATTAGGGACGGGATATGGGAAGGAAGAGAGGGGAAGGAGGGGGGAGCGTACAGGTGTTCCACCACCACTCCCCGCCACCATTAGTGTTGGGGAGTGGGAGTCGAACCCCGTTCTTGTCTCCGCCATTTTTTATACCTGCTCGCCTGTTTGCCTGTGTGTGTGTGTGTTGCGTGTGCGTGTGAGTGTGTGTGTGTGTGTGTCAATTGCTATTCAATTTCTTTCTCTATTATGCACTCCATACCCATCACGTGGACGGTGGTGGAAAGGGTTTCAGAGGCACATAATCGGTTCTTGATGAACTTTGTTCATTTAGCTAAACAAGTGACAATCTTTCGAAGCTTATAATCGCTTATAACATTATAACACAAGCTTACTTGGATACTTGGCTAAGATTCCCGGCAGTACATCGTTATGAATGAGATACTTACACATTCCTTGGACTCCATTGATGGTGTTATCTTTGAATTCCGCGATTTTTTCCCATTCCATTATATAATGACGCAAAGTATGCGAATAGTTCTGCTGACAGAGTTTACATTTAGTCAAGTCTACATCAGCAGATGTTGAAGACACCTCGAGGTACTTGTAGCCGAGCCTGAGCCTAACAGTGGTAACATCTAGAAGTCTCTAACTGTACCCCCTCCTCTTCCACTCCCCTCTCTCTCTTCATTTAACCATCTATGATTCTTCACTCTTCGTGACCAACAATGTATCGTGGATAGTCATCGGTAGGGACAGATAATGATAAATATATAATAATAGATTAATAGGGATAGATATTCCCATTTTCAAGGCAAATAGGAGGGGACCTTTGACAAGCCGCCGGCTTCCTGTCCTCGTCGTGGGCCACTAGGGTTAGTGGCCCTCAGGTAAATCAGGTAATGGTGTCCAGGGAGGCTTCACAGTGACCACCTGCAGGCTTACTGGTTCTTGTCACGCTTATACACCTTCCACTCTCGCAGCTTGGCATGGGCAAAAAGCTTCCCTGATCAGTCTACCTATTGGTGCTTGCTTCCTGCAGGTGGGGAAACAGCTACTCTAGTTACGTCTCGGATGTTTCAACAATTTATGATTGGTGGGATTCTGATATTTACACAATGTCTTATAATCTCTTCACTGTAGGAGGAGTGAGGACAATGTCGGAAACTTGCAGGATGCAATTAGCACATGAGTATTGCATGGCAATATTAACAACAGCTGAAAAACTGTCCTGACACAAAAAAAAGTTTGAGGACTTTGGGTGTCATATTGGGACCGCCTCCCCGACCTACCTATGACAGTCACCTACCCTCCAGCAGTCACCCTGCAAAAACTGGATAAGGCTAATCTCCCCAAACATCTGACATAAATATTCACTACATATAATAATATATTACTCATATATACTTATACATATTTGCTAGAAGGAGAATACAGCAAGACCATAAACACATTTAAAACCAGCTGGGTCAAAAGATGGGGTTGGGGCCGGCTAGCCCAGTTGTGCCCAACAGTCTGGGGGCGGCTAGCCCAGCTGTGCCCAACAGGCTGGGGCCGGCTAGCCCAGCTGTGCCCAACAGTCTGGGGCCGGCTAGCCCAGCTGTGCCCAACAGTCTGGGGCCTGCTAGCCCAGCTGTGCCCAACAGTCTGGGGCCGGCTAGCCCAGCTGTACCCAACAGGCTGCGGCCTGCTAGACAAACAGCTCCGCCCAGACCCAGTTGTCTGCTGGCTCTAGCTTTGTATTACCTCGCAGCTCTGTGTGTCCTCCATCACTCACGCCATTCCGCCAAGTCTGTTGTCAGAGAGAACAACTTGGTTTTGTCGCGTTAAAGCCAGAATATTCACGAGCCGCGAGATGAACACGCGCTGAGCACTGAGCGCGAGTGAGGGAGATAACGTGGGAGGGAGACAGGGAGAGAGAGAGGGAGGGTAGGAGACAGGGAGAGAGAGAGAGACAGAGGGAGAGACCTCATAAAACAAAGAGGTCTAACTTAAAGATTCCAACGCCCATATATATGTTTCAGTACCCTACAGCCTGTTACATTATACAGGGAACGACACACTTACCCTCACATTTACAATGCTAACCAGCATATATACATTTTCTCATGGAGCACAGAAGAACATGTATATGTGCTAGTTAGCATTGTAAATGTGTGACCACGTCTGTGGTAGAATATAAAAAAAAAACATGGAACGAAGGGGCCGGGGCGCCAGTGAATTAAACAACAGTCAGCTGGGAAGTAAAGACGCCAGGAGCTGGAGCACAACCCTGGAATTGTCTTGAGTAACGACTAAGAGTATTTACAATTGTAATGGGCGCTGTCAGTCCATCAAAATAACAAAAATATTGCCAGCATGCTTCAAAATACTGGAAATATGTGAAGGCTCTCTGGTTGACAGTGATTGACATGCTGGTTGACAGGTTGTAACTGTCAAGGTGGTTGACAGATTGTAACTGGCAAGGGGACTGACAGGTTGTAACTGGCAAGGTGGCTGACAGGTTGTAACTGGCAAGGTGGCTGACAGGTTGTAACTGGCAAGGTGGCTGACAGGTTGTAACTGGCAAGGTGGCTGACAGGTTGTAACTGGCAAGGTGGCTGACAGGTTGTAACTGGCAAGGTGGCTGACAGGTTGTAACTGGCAAGGTGGCTGACAGGTTGTAACTGGCAAGGTGGCTGACAGGTTGTAACTGGCAAGGTGGCTGACAGGTTGTAACTGGCAAGGTGGCTGACAGGTTGTAACTGGCAAGGTGGCTGACAGGTTGTAACTGGCAAGGTGGCTGACAGGTTGTAACTGGCAAGGTGGCTGACAGGTTGTAACTGACAGGTTGTGAGACAGATGAAGTAATGGTCCGGATGGAAGACTGATACAGTGACAGGCAGGACAAATGGAGAACATTAAATGATAACAGTCTCAAGATAACAACTGCAGCCGTTGCCGGACGCCGTCACAACACCAAGATAACATATAACCATGATAACAAAGAAGAATGAACTTCTTCTAACCGGAAAATGAACCATCCACTTAAGATGGCAGCGTTCAAACCAATGTGGTGGTGAATGTTGAAAAAAAAAGGCGAAGGAGAAATGGCTTACACAAAGCAAAGTTGAAGACATAGTTAACAATAGCTTAACCTCTGATTGTAGCGGGTGTTCACTGTGTAACAGTGACTGTACAAGTGTTCACTATGTAACAGTGGCTGAACAAGTGATGAACAAGATAGAATTGGTTTTAAAAAGCAATACATACTTGAACAACATAATACATTGTAACATTAGAACATAAACTTCTCACATAGTCTCCCTTAAAGCAGATTTTAACATGCATCGTATATTGTTATCCTCCTGTTGAAATGAGAGGATTAATTCATTAGATCCCCGGCCTCTAATTAGTCTAATCGCCGAAGCGAATTGTCTATCTGAAAGTCTATCTCTAATACTTTGTAATTTGATTTCCATTCTCATTATGTTATTATTAATATGATTAATGTTTGTGTACTGTGTGAATTTGTGAGCCCCTTGAGGGGCATTAAATAGATGAGGGTAGAAATAGCCTATCCCGCTCCTGTGCCAGGTAAGTTCACTACGGGGTCACCATAGCCCGTGCTACTTGCCCCGCTCCTGTGCCAGGTAAGTTCACTACGGGGTCACCATAGCCCGTGCTACTTGCCCCGCTCCTGTGCCAGGTAAGTCCACTACGAACTCACCATAGCCCGTGCTATTTGGTACCTTTTGTTCCCAGCAATTGAATCTAAAACAACAAATAGAGTAAGCTACTCTATCCTTTTGAGATTTATTTCATTGCCTCAATAAACTTCCTTGAACCTTGAAGCTTCTTGTATATCAGCCTGTTGCTGTTGGCATCTGGAACACGTACACTCACATAGTTGTGCTTGCGGGGGTTGAGCTCACACACACACACACACACACACACACAGAAAGCAGCCCGTAACAGCTGTCTAACTCCCAGGCACAGCGGAATCAGGGTGTACAGTACCTGTTTACTGCTAGGTAACAGGGCCATCAGGGTGAAAGAAACTCTGCCCATTTGTTTTCCACCATCGCCGGGATCGTACCCCAATCCCCAGGATTACGAGTCCTGAGTGCTGCCCACTCAGCCACCATGAGCCCTAGTGCGAGGGATGAGGAAGGAGAGAGAGAGAGAGAGAGTGAGAGAGAGAGAGAGAGAGAGAGAGAGAGAGAGAGAGAGAGAGAGAGAGAGAGAGAGAGAGAGAGAGAGAGAGAGAGAGAGAGAGAGAGAGAGAGAGAGAGACAGACAGACAGAGAGAGAGAGAGAGAGAGAGACAGAGAGAGAGAGAGAGACAGAGAGAAAGAGAGACAGAGAGAGAGAGAGAGACAGAGAGAGACAGAGAGAGACAGAGACAGAGAGAGACAGAGAGAGACAGAGACAGAGACAGAGTGAGACAGAGACAGAGTGAGACAGAAACAGATTCAGAAAGACACACAGATATAAAAAGAGACGGAGAAAGACTCGGAAAGAAAGACAAAGAGAGAGAGAGAGAGATAGAGAAAGAGAGAGAAAAAATAAGAGATAACAAAGGTGCGACCAAATTATCGAATTGGTCGGGTGATCGTTCAAAAGCAAAATATATAATCTCGTCCATATTTTTACCTGCTCATTATTTAATAACAAAGTTTATTCATGAAATTCGTTTATCCTCGTCACTCTCATTTGCTCCAATTTTATTACAATATCAACGATGACGTATTGTGTAAACCACACGTTAGTGCCGCCGTCACAGTGCCACTGTGGCTCCGTCACAGTGGCACTGTGGCTCCGTCACAGTGGCACTGTGGCTCCGTCACAGTGCCACTGTGGCTCCGTCACAGTGCCACTGTGGCTCCGTCACAGTGCCACTGTGGCTCCGTCACAGAGTGCCACTGTGGCTCCGTCACAGTGTCACTGTGGCTCCGTCACAGTGTCACTGTGGCTCCGTCACAGTGTCACTGTGGCTCCGTCACAGTGTCACTGTGGCTCCGTCACAGTGCCACTGTGGCTCCGTCACAACCACGTCACAGAGTGCGACCTTTGCCACTCTTGAGTGGTGGTGGTTTCAGTTATTCTCAATCTTCGCTCCAATTTGCGTCACTACACCTACACCACCACCACCACTACACCACCACCACCGTCACTACACCACCATCACCGTCACTACACCACCACCACCACCGTCACTACACCACCACTACACCACCACCACCGTCACTAATCCATAACCAATTTGAATCTCCTTTAATGTGTTGCAGAGCTTCCAATTGCTTCTTCCGCACCCCCCCCGTACCCTCACCCCTTACTATCCCCCCATCCCGCTAAATGTCATCCCCCTCACCCCCCCCCCCACACACACACACACACTCCACCCCCTCCTCCCCACACACTCCACACTCTCCGTCTTCATTTCTACTAAATCTCTCCTGAACAACTTCCCCAACCCCCAAGAAACCCCCCTCCACCCCCCCCCCCCCACCTCGCGGAACTGCATCTCCTCCACTATTTCCTCAGCAATCGCCGTGTGTCGATGCTGGTGAAATATTCTCCAGCACAGATTACCTGGACTATTGATATTCTATATTCCTGCACCCGCTAGACTTATGCCCGTGACTCGTCCTCTACCCCCACACACCCGCTCCGCGCCCCCACCGTCCTCTACCCGTCCCGCACCTGTCCTGCCCCGATACCCGGCGTGGTGGGGGTGTGTCTGGCTGGCAGGTGGATCCACTTGCTCCCCCGCAAGTGTTCAGGCAGTGCAGGTGGAATCTTTTGGAGGGGAGAGTTAGGGGGGGCCGGTGCCCCCTGGCGAGTGTGTCGGCCTGTACTGGTGACCGGACGCTTGTGTTATGCCTCACAGGTCGTTGTGGTGAGTTTGGCCAGATCTGTGGTAAGGTGTTGCCAGGGTCTAGGCTCTCTCAGCCCCTTACTGGGAGGATGTCGGCCCTAGGCTCCTCTCAGCTCCTGGGAGGGTCTAGGCTCTCTCAGCCCTTGAGAGAGTCTAAGACCTAGACTCTCTCAGCCCCTGGGAGAGTCTAGGACCTAGGCCCTCTCAGCTCCTGGGAGGGTCTGGGACCTAGGATCTCAGCCCCTGGGTCTCAAAAACCCGGTCCTCGGGAAAGGTGGACAACGAGGGGATACAATCACCGTGATACATGTTGGAAAACTGGATTGAGCTCCCGAGTTGTATACCGGAGTAATGCCTTCAACTTTTACTTGTCAAACTAATGCGGTCTATTAGGTGAGAATGGTTGAGGCCTAGTTATAATAGGCCGAGACAGGTGAGGTTTAGTTAGGGGCACACGTCAGCCAGAGCGCTGGTACTCCTCATTTGTGTTACATGACCTCTGGTTCCCAAATTAGGGGTCATGCCCCCCCCCCTGTGGGACCTTTCGTGCAATATTGTAAGGGGGCCGTAAGTTGACGCAGTGTACAGGTGTGACCTGTACACTGCGTCATCTTACGGCCCCCTTACAATATTGCACGAAAGGTCCCACAGGGGGGGGGGCATGACCCCTAATTTGGGAACCAGAGGTCATGTAACACAAATGAGTACCAGCGCTCTGGCTGACGCAGTGTACACACCAGGATTATCATACTCTACAGGACCATTCCTACTACAGTAGCCACGCCCCCCCCCTCCCAATCCACCGCTGGCTCATCTAATCCACCAATGACCCATCCAATCCAGCCATCCAATCCACAAATGACCCATTGCCAGTCATACTGGTTCTCCTGGGAAGCATGTCTACCATGACCTTCTCGTGGTGTGTCCTGGATCATTACACACACACACACACACACACACACACACACACACACACACACACACACACACACACACACACACACACACACACACACGCATCAACATGGGTTCAGGGATGGCAGGTCCTGCCTCACAGGGTTACTTGAATTCTACGACCAGGCAACAAAAATAAGGCAAGAAAGAGAAGGGTGGGCAGACTGCATATTTTTGGATTGTCAGAAAGCCTTTGATACAGTGCCACACAAGAGGCTAGTGCGAAAGTTGGAGATGCAGGCTGGAGTGAGAGGGAAGGTACTCCGGTGGATAGAGGAATACCTAAGCAACAGGAGACAACGAGTCTGTGTGAGGGGTGAGGTCTCAGATTGGCGAGACGTCACAAGTGGAGTCCCGCAGGGGTCAGTCCTTGGACCTATACTGTTTCTGGTATATGTAAATGATCTCCCAGAGGGTATAGATTCGTTCCTCTCAATGTTTGCCGACGATGCAAAAATTATGAGGAGGATTGAAACAGAGGATGATAGTAGGAGGCTACAAGATGACCTGGATAGACTGAGTGAATGGTCCAACAAATGGCTGTTGAAGTTCAACCCGAGTAAATGCAAAGTAATGAAACTAGGCAGTGGAAACAGGAGGCCAGGCACAGGATACAGAATAGGAGATGAAGTACTTAATGAAACAGACAGAGAGAAAGATCTAGGAGTTGATATCACACCAAACCTGTCTCCTGAAGCCCACATAAAGAGAATAACGTCTGCGGCATATGCGAGGCTGGCTAACATCAGAACGGCGTTCAGGAACCTGTGTAAGGAATCATTCAGAATCTTGTACACCACATATGTAAGACCAATCCTGGAGTATGCGGCCCCAGCATGGAGCCCGTACCTTGTCAAGCACAAGACGAAGCTGGAAAAAGTCCAAAGGTATGCTACTAGACTAGTCCCAGAACTAAGAGGCATGAGTTATGAGGAAAGGCTGCGGGAAATGCACCTCACGACACTGGAAGACAGAAGAGTAAGGGGGGACATGATCACAACCTACAAAATCCTCAGGGGAATCGACCGGGTAAACAAGGATGAACTATTCAACACTGGTGGGACGCGAACAAGGGGACACAGGTGGAAGCTGAGTACCCAAATGAACCACAGAGACGTTAGAAAGAACTTTTTCAGTGTCAGAGTAGTTAGTAAATGGAATGCATTAGGAAGTGATGTGGGGGAGGCTGACTCCATACACAGTTTCAAATGTAGATATGATAGAGCCCAATAGGCTCAGGAACCTGTACACCAGTTGATTGACGGTTGAGAGGCGGGACCAAAGAGCCAGAGCTCAACCCCCGCAAGCACAATTAGGTGAGTACACACACACACACACACACACACACACACACACACACACACACACACTTGAATACACAAGAAATGTAATGTTGCGAATATGGACAGAAATCACTTTGGTTCCGAACCTAACCTAGATGAACCTATTATTTCTTCACCCAGCTTAACCCCTGCTTAACACAGATTACAAATAGCCATATGACTAAGCAATTAATGCTATTAATAAATCTAATTAAATCGACTAATTTGTGTAGAGATGTAACAACATATTAAAATGCACTTTGGCTATGCGTCAAGCCAGACATTGTTAATTTGGCCTAACTGTACGATTCTTACTATCAGGAGTGACACATATGTATATATAAACAAACTGGGATTCGAACTGGCGTATGAAGACATCACAGTCAATTAAGAGACTTTGAATAAACGTCCACTCTTCCAGAACAAATTTAGAAACGCATGTACAGTTTCCTCACCAAGCGGCGCACCTGTTGGACATCTTCCCGTTTAAAAACAAACCTGTAGAGGCCAAAAAGCCCTCTACAGCCTCGACCCCCTGGGAGGCTGGCAATCCACTCTTCTAAAGTTAGAGCTTCTCCCCCAACCCCCATTCGGTACCAAGCATGTTTACACCGGCTGAATATTAGAGGTACCTACCGTGTTCCGCCCAGACGGAGGCAGCGGCTCGTCCACAGTTTTACAGAACGATGCTTCCTCTGGGGGAGCTCAACCCGGTCAAAAATAAATGCAGAACTTCAGACTGTGGTAGGAATACACGTGGAACTTTGTATCCTGTCAATAATTCACGTAAGATGAAAGATCGTCTGTAGGAAGTTCCCATTAGGATTATACTTAAAGCTTGACATCGTGTCAAAATATTTTGTTGAACGTAAGTTCCTGTCTTACGCTCCTCAGGGTATGGCCATACCATCCAGCGGCCGACCACAAACACACAGTCATCAATGTTAATATACTGTTAATTTTAAAAAGGATTTTTTTTTGTCAAATATAAATTATTATTACATATTAGCCTATTGTGCATATTAAGGCCTTTCTTAGTTCAAGTTAGGCGTTTAGGTTCTGTTGGGAATTACTTATGTTTGTGGAACGTGGGTGAAGCATTTACAGAGTTGCGATTCGAGCAGAGGATGTCATCGAAGCGCTGTTCGAGAAATGTTCGAAGGTCATCAGTTGTGAGTCGTGTGTAAATCGCTTTTCATTTATACACAGCGGATTTGGTGGCTCGGTTACCGAGCATTTGGTCTTTGTTGATGAGGACGGGCAGTATAAGGAACTCTGGTAGGGTCCTGTCCGGGAATCGAACCCGAGATTCCCCGTTTGTTAATCGAGAAGGAAGCCAACTGCCCGTTGCTAGGCCCGTCATCATTAACGAAGGCCAAATGTTCGTTAATTCAGCGTTAAACCCTCTTGTTTATGATTGGAAAACGGTTTACACACGAACCACAACTGGTTTCGTTCGAACACTTCCGGAACAAGTGCTTCACTGACGAATTTTATTCGAATCACAACGCTATAAATGCTTCACCCACGTACTACAAATACAAATAATCGACAACAGAACCTAAACACCTAACCTACGCATAACTATATACAGAATTTGAATGCATAATAACATTCATTTATATGAGAACAAACATATTTAATACACAGTTACGGGCTATTCATGCCTGTGCCACCTGCTGGGTGACTTAATCTTCATCAATCAATCCAATACACAGAATGTTAAAATTGATGAATGCGTCTGGAGAGGACGGCCGCTGCTTTAACCAGCCTGGCGTGAGGACGGGTTAGCCATATAGCCATTCTCTTGTGGACGGATTCACTAAATTATCCCAACTACAGTACCATAGAAGAGGAATACATGATACTTACACTTAATTGTTGAGGTTGTTGTCGTTGGGACTACGAGACACGCTGGGAGCCCCAGTCCAGGGGATCTCTAACTCCTTCGCCGAATTCAATTTACACAATTCACCATAAAACTTCATACTTATATGGCACCGTGACTGTGTCAGGCTAACCGTGTTTGCTCAGGGGTCAGGACTATACAACAGGTGTGTGGGAACTAGCGAGGGAGGAGGCGAGTGTGCTTCCCTGTTGTGGTGGTGGATTAAGGCAGCGTCTGGGATGATCTCGGACGTAGGTTCAAATCCTCGTCACGGTCCTTGGGGATTTGTTTATTTGTTCTTGGTGGTGGTGATGATGGCCGCTATCGTGCCCGGGCGGGCTGGCTACACGCCGTACGCCACACGGGTTCACAACACTCCTTTTTTCTGATTGTCAAAACCGTGTATGTCGTTTAGTTAGGATGTATTAGCTTAGGTTAGGCAGCGTTGGTTTAGATTCGGTTAGTTTGGGCTAAGTTAGGCTAGGGTTGAGTAGTTAGATGGGTTTTAAAGTACGTTAAAACCCGCTTTGTGTACGATGCTGCGTCTCCAGCGCCCCGCTGAAACACATATGCCATAGTTAATGGTGATGCTTCGCTATGTGGCAGTTACGTCAAACTATTTTACATAATATAGCCTCTCGGAATACAGTTATTAAAATATTCTTAATAAAAGAATTTTAAAAGTTGTTTGTAGCGAAATAACTGTGAATCACGGTGGATGAAAAGTCAATTTGGCAACAAAATCCACATTTCGAAAGTGATTCATGAATGTTTTTTTAAGCCCTATTTTGCGTCTAATTAGCCCATATGTTATAATAGAGACCAATATGAATTTTAGATTGAATTTGAAGATTCACAACAGAGTCATTATCTCTCAGGAATGAACGTGGTTGCAAGAGCGTTCATTGGTGCAGGGTACAGGCGGCGGCCATGTTTGTTGAGGACCGCCTCGCCGCCGCCTCCATGATGACATCTCCCGGAGCATTATACAACATGTATTATACAATAGCATAATGCAATATGTAATATATATATATATTTATATATATATTTAATTTAAACAATACGATGATCATATACAAAAAAGCACCTAGTAACAGAGGTGAACAATGAAACAGTTGAAGCCTTTTGGTGTCCGCGATAGTGGCAGTGGAAGCTTACCATTAAAATATTAAAGAGACATATATCATCAGTGCGCATAGAGGCGTAAATATGTTCCCTGTAACGAGATTAACAACCTTAGAATCTCACCTGGTTGAAATAGTTCAGCGTCAGACGAGTTTTATCGGCTTCAAATGAGGGCATAAATACTCAGTTTTTAAAGACGCGATTTGACTTTATCTTGCGAGAATTCCGACCTAATTACAAATGAGGAATAGCTCAAGCACTCGAAATATTCGCAGTAAACACCAAAGTTACCAATATTGACGGTTAGTAACAAATTAATTTAACATATTTACATATATATAGTAATATACAGTTTGTATATTGATTAAAATTCTATAAAATAATACCTTAGCTTAAGGTGATCGGTCGTTATAAGTCCATCACTCAGATAATTGAGTATAGACTCGCTTTAGCAGTAATGAATAGGCTGCCCCAGGCGTCCACACTGCTGTGTTGCCACGTCTCCATGCCAACGTTAATAATAAAATATATAACCAATAAAATCTTTCTCCATCTGTCGGGTAATTTATTATTTATTTTCCTATTAATAGAGTAATAGGTATTAAATACTAGCTAAACATTAATTAATATCTTAGCAAGCAATGCTCTTGACATTTAAAAAAAAAGGTCGGAATTCCAACCCGTCCTCGACTCAAGTCCATTCCATCCAGCGGTCGACCCCCCAGACGCATTCAACAGTTTTAACATGCTGTTCATTCTAAACCGGAATTTTCTAAAATAAAATTTAATATTATAGTATATTAGCATATTGTGTATATATAGGCATAGATTATGTTAGGTTAGGTGTTTAGGTTCTGTTGGCGATTATTTGTATTTGTAGTACGTGGGTGAAGCATTTATAGCGTTGTGATTCGAACAAAATTCGTCAGTGAAACACTTGTTCCGGATATGTTCGAACGTCAGCAGTTGTGAGTCGTGTGTAAACCGTTTTTCATTCATAAACAGCTGGGGTTTGGCGGGTGCATGGAATCACTTTTGGGTCTTTGTTTGGAGGACGGGCTGGAGTCGTGTGTAACAGCTCGTCCTCCAAACAAAGACCCAAAAGTGATTCCATCCACCCGCCAAACTCCCTGTTTATGAATGAAAACGGTTTACACACGACTCATAACTGTTGACGTTCGAACACTTCCGGAACAAGTGCTTCACTGACGAATTTTTGTTCGAACCACAACGCTGTAAATGCTTCACCCACGTACTACAAATACAAATAATCGCCAACAGAACCTAAACACCTAACCTAACCATTACTTATATATGCACAATATGCTAATATATTATAATATAAATTTATATTTGAGAAAATTCATATTTTGTATGAACAGCATGTCAAAATTTATGAATGCGTCTGTGGGGTCGACCGCTGGATGGAATGGACTTGAGTCGAGGACGGGTTGTGCAGTCTGGTCCAGAGCCGCTAAAGACTCAACTGAAGTGCACTCCGCTCGTCAGTGCATATTCCCTTGAGAATTCACTACAGTCCTGGATAATGTTCAAGAGTAACGTTCACTTGATGGTTCATCAGGAAGCAATTGCGTTGACCTTAATAACCCTCCAGAGGTTGTAATAGGGTCATCCTCTGCACACTGAGGATGACCCTATTACAGGCACATGCTGGAGGTGGACCTCGAGCACAGACCGGCTGGGAAAACATCAGATGACAAGGAGGAGGAAGATTATACACCACCCCCCCCCCCCCCCCAGACAGATACACAGTATCTGTGTTCTGCGTCACGGAATATAGATACGGTGACCAATACTATAAACACGATACCCTGAAAATGCAATACAGTGTATACATAAAAGAGGAAGGTGTATTTTACATGGATGTGAACATTTCCGGAGTTATGTATTATCTCACATCCAGTGATGCTAAATATTTTAATAAATATGAATAATTAGTATATATATATATATATATATATATATATATATATATATATATATATATATATATATATATATATATATATATATATATATATATATATATAGTGCATCTTTAATTGCAAGTTAACTTCACCTAAATAGCTATTAAAGAACAAAAAAAAGACTGCATAATATCACAAACTAACTTTACAACTAGTATAAGACTTCACGAATGGTAATGCAGAGTTGGGGTGCAAAGGGTCTGTCTCCTTGCTGAGTTGCCTGTACCCACCCATGAGGAGCGCTGTATCCTGCTGAGACAGAGGCACGTACTGACTCCTTCTCCACCGAGTTGAAAGCCTCTGGAGGCCATCATACCCCTAGCTGATTAGACAGAAGCAGTTTGGCTGCTTTCTTTCGGATATTTTTAACAGCTATGCCCTTTTGCAAGGAGGTGGTGAAGGTTATATCCATCGCAATTGATCTGATCCATCCTTCATCCTTTTACGGGGCACGGAGCGATGCACTGAAGAAGACAAGTTTAACTTCGTTTAAATTCGACATGAAAGCTGATTCTTCAACTATTTGATACGTGGAGGTGATACCTCAGTGTGAACCTCTGAGGCGCCCGGAGGAAACAAAGCAGTCGCTGTATAGAACTCTATTTCTTGAAGAATAAGTGGTACCTGATAGAGAGGTACCTAGGTGACTTAATCCCTTCCTTCCTTCTGCCACTGGCTGTGCTAGGGTGGCATCTTGAATGACTACAGCTTATTTCGAATAGGTAATCCGTGTGAAAATCATTAATATTATCACGGCGGACAGATCCAAGAACCTCTTGAGTGGTTAGCTGATGTGTAGGTGGGCGAGAGAGGGTGCAGCATTAGTGAGGGATGATGTACTCAATAATAGTAGCTGCTATGTTTAATCTCCATCTCGCAGGATGGTTAGACACACTGGGGCGTGGGGTCACTAGCCTGCACTTGCAAACCTTGAGTGCATAATGAGGCTGTCCTCACGAACACGAGAGAGGATAAAGTGATTGCATAGTTCCAGATACGTCATACCGCAGGTCTGATGGGTCTAATGACTCTTAGATGGTCATTTTTCGATCATTAGCCAGTTCCTGCTCAGAGAGTTCACGCGTGGAGTGCACAGGAATACAGGAGTCCTCACCTGTAGCCACCTGCCGCCACAGGTAACAGTAACCCAACCTGATTCTGGCACTCATTACGTCGCACTGTTTGCTCGACGTTCCGTGCTGCCTCATATCATTATAGAACTGAGACCTAAACAAGGCATAACTTTAACAATAGTGCTTTCAGAGCTTTGAGCCTGTAACTTCTCTCTCATACCTGAATCTTTCTTAAAAAAATTTTTTATTAATACATGAGGTACATCTGCATTAGTGCAGCTACCCTAGACTATATGAAGTGGAGTACAGTGTGTCAAAAAAGCTAACTAGGTGATGCTAAAAAATCCCCATCACACACGATGGTTAGTCATACAGAGGCATGTGATAAGCAGTCTGCACTGGCAGACTCCGGATGCATTTTGAGGATATCATCAACACAAGATTGAATAGGGTAGCAGTGGTAATACAAATCCCCATCTCGCAGGATGGTTAGTCATACAGGGCCATATGTTTAGTAGCCGGCACTGGCAAATTTTGGGTACACTGAGGATATCTTCATAGAAGAAGGGGTAGAGGAAAGTAACTCTACGGGGTTTTATATCCATGTTTCAATATCTTACGTTAGCTATTTATTTTGCTGAACTTGTCAGTGTGTGCGTGTGTGTTTACAAAAACAGAAGAAATGAAGGAGAGAGAAAATCATGGAAAAAACTGTTAAACAACAGTGAAGATAGGAGGCCTGGCAACCGCTGTTATAGACCCGTTCTTCAAGGCTTTACCTTCGAAACCTGCACTAAATTTCGGAATTCCCTTGATCCCAGATATGTATGTCCCTAATCCTTATAATACGTTCCAGATTTGCTCTAATGCGAATTTAGCGATCGTAATATCTACTAATTTTCAATTTGCATAATTCCACCTGTGTGCAAGTGAGTTGGGAATTGATAAAATAATCCTCTTGCAGTTTATCAATTCTCTCTTTATCGTGTATTATTTGTTATCATTCGCACCTGAGATGTTTGTAATAACAGTATTACGTAATTATTAATATTAGTAACAACTTTCAGATTTGCTTTAGTTCAAATAAGAAGAGTGACAACACAGCTACTCTAATGTGGCGGTGATACTTCTTGATACGTAATTTTAAGTAACTGATGTGTATGATAAGCTCTTTTAAAGAGACAAGGCTGCAGGAGCCTTCAGACGAGCTGCTGTAGCATACAAATCCTACAGCAGATTACAGTCTCATTAACAACATCAAGAACACTTCTTACAGGTCCTAGTGTTTGGTAAACAAATAAAAAGAGAGAATGAGAAATAAACAAAGAAACATGCAGAGGGAGACAGAAAGACAGACTGATGCAGACAGACAACCAAAATATTGCTCAGATAAGCAATAAAAGCACACACACACATTCACTAAAATACAAATTCTGAGTATATCTCCTTTTTTAATGGATTTTTTTTTCCATTGATTTCAACCTGGAAAACGTAAAGGGAATTAATTATTTTGATATTTTTCTGTTTTGCCGTATCTGTAAATATGTATTATGGTGGAGAGGGAATACTGCTTTTGTTGGAGGTGTAGTGTTGGAGGTGGTGTAGTGTTGGAGGTGGTGTAGTGTTGGTGGTGGTGTAGTGTTGGAGGTGGTGTAGTGTTGGTGGTGGTGTAGTGTTGGTGGTGGTGTAGTGTTGGAGGTGGTGTAGTGTTGGTGGTGGTGTAGTGTTGGTGGTGGTGTAGTGTTGGTGAGGGTGTAGTGTTGGTGGTGGTGTAGTGTTGGAGGTGGTGTAGTGTTGGAGGTGTAGTGTTGGTGGTGGTGTAGTGTTGGTGAGGGTGTAGTGTTGGTGGTGGTGTATAGTGTTGGAGGTGGTGTAGTGTTGGTGGTGGTGTAGTGTTGTTGGTGGTGTAGTGTTGGTGGTGGTGTAGTGTTGGTGGTGGTGTAGTGTTGGTGGTGGTGTAGTGTTGGTGGTGGTGTAGTGTTGGAGGTGGTGTAGTGTTGGTGGTGGTGTAGTGTTGGAGGTGGTGTAGTGTTGGAGGCAGAGTAGTGTTGGAGGCAGAGTAGTGTTGGAGGCAGAGTAGTGTTGGAGGCAGAGTAGTGTTGGAGGCTGAGTAGTGTTGGAGGCAGAGTAGTGTTGGAGGCAGAGTAGTGTTGGAGGCAGAGTAGTGTTGAAGGCAGAGTAGTGTTGGAGGCAGAGTAGTGTTGGAGGCAGAGTAGTGTTGAAGGCAGAGTAGTGTTGGAGGCAGAGTAGTGTTGGAGGCAGAGTAGTGTTGGAGGCAGAGTAGTGTTGGAGGCAGAGTAGTGTTGGAGGCTGAGTAGTGTTGGAGGCAGAGTAGTGTTGGTGGTTAGGCAACTAAGTGTACCATAAAAAGACACACAAGTGCATATAAATTTACCTGGTAAACCGCAAGGTATTTCCACTGTCCTGTCACACACAGGTGTCCCAGGTGGTCACCCGTCCACCTACTGTCCACACCGGCACGCTGTCACACACAGGTGTCCCAGGTGGTCACCCGTCCACCTACTGTCCACACCGACACGCTGTCACACACAGGTGTCCCAGGTGGTCACCCGTCCACCTACTGTCCACACCGACACGCCGGAACACAAAACTCGGCACCAAGAACCACCGCAGCCCTGGCCTGATGATGTAGGTCCAGCCAGTCATGTCGTTAAGTGCATGAAGTAAGTGTTGAAGGAGGTAGCCGGTGGTGGGGAGTACTGAGTCCCGGGTCCAGCCTCCGGCCATGCAGTCTTTGCCTGCAATACACGAGTCAGTAAATTGTCCCTCCCACCTACACTAGACGTTTATGTGGTCCTGTCCGGCTCTTGCAAAACCATTATAGCAATATATGAGCTCCTCCTTCCCCCTTGTCTCTCTCTCTCTCTCTCTCTCTCTCTCTCTCTCTCTCTCTCTCTCTCTCTCTCTCTCTCTCTCTCTCTCTCTCTCTCTCTCTCTCTCTCTCTCTCTCCTCCCTCACCTCTCCTCCCTCACCTCTCCTCTTCTTCCCCTCACTCCTCAGTCGTAGTCTGAGCAACATTTTGCTTGATTTTATTGCCTGTGTGGGGGGGTTTTAAGGCTTGGCTTTAACATTGATTTTTCGTGATTTTATCAACGTTTGAGGAGTTCCGTGAGCTTAAGTGTGTCGTGTTGGTCCTCTCCTAGATGTACTCACCCAGATGTACTCGTCTAGATGTACTCGTCTAGATGTACTCGTCTAGATGTACTCGTCTAGATGTACTCGTCTAGATGTACTCGTCTAGATGTGCTCATCTAGATGTGCTCATCTAGATGTGCTCACCTAAATGTACTCGTCTAGATGTGCTCATCTAGATGTGCTCGCCTAAATGTACTCACCCAGATGTACTCGTCTAGATGTGTTCATCTAGATGTACTCATGAAGATGTACTCATGTAGATGTACTCATGTAGATGTACTCACCTATATGTACCTGCAGGGCCAAGCACCAGCTCCGAAGTCCCGGCTCCCGAAAAAGTCAACAATTCAAACCAACGTCGCTATTTACAATTGTAAACTGTAAAGCGAGTGAGTGAGTGATAAAAATACAAGTCACAGCTTCGTATCATCCTCTGCAGATGACACAAAAATCTGCATGAAAATTACCTCGGCTGAAGACATTGAAACATTATAAGCAGATATTAATAAAGTTTTCGACTGGGCAGCAGAAAATAACATGATGTTTAACAGAGATAATTTCCAGGTACTCAGGTACGATAATAATGAGGATCTTAAACATAATACAGGGTACAAAACCCAATCAAATCTGCTCATAGTAGGAAAACAGCATGTAAAGGATTTGGGAATAATGATGTCCGACGACCTAGCATTTAAGGAGCATAACTAAGCAAATATTGCGTCAGCCAGAAAAATGATAGGATGGATTACGGGAACTTTCAAATCCAGGGATCCCATCACAATAGTTGTACTATACAAAACACTTGTACTGTCCCGTCTTGAGTACTGCTGAGTACTCACTTGCCCCTTCAGAGCAGGAGAGATTGCTGAAATAGAGGGAGTACAGAGAACATATACGGCATACATAGACGCTCACAAGTCAAGCCTGGACTCCGGCCGGGCTTGTGGAGTAGAACTCCCAGAACGCCATCAACCAGGCATCATGCAAACAAATAACTCTCATGATGAAATGATGATTGATGATGATGCAATGACAATAAATGGTGACATTTCTTGTCATAATATTTACATTTGAAACTATCCCTTGAGTTACCTTCAGCCGCTTATATTCGCCCTACATTGTTTTGTGTCTGTCTCTCTGTCTGTCTGTGTCTGTCTGTCTGTCTGTCTGTCTGTCTGTCTGTCTGTCTGTCTGTCTGTCTGTCTGTCTGTCTGTCTGTCTGTCTGTCTGTGTGTCTGTGTGTCCCCCGTGTGTACAGTAAGCAAAGTAAGGGAGACCGCCATAAGGGTAATAACAATAACTTTACAACCGGTGTTGTGGTCGTGAGGAGCGAGACGTCCCTAATATGGCCCAGAGATGAACTTTGTCCTGCTCCTGGAGGACCTCCTGTAAGGCCATCAGGGCCACTAAAGCCACCTCCAGAGCCACCACCAGGGCCACCACCAGTGCCACCACCAGGGCCACCACCAGGGCCACCACCTGAGTCACCACCAGGGCCACCAGGGCCACCACCAGGGCCACCTACAGGTAACGTCAGCGTCATTCGAGGGGACGACTGCACTAACTTTACATTTACGGTGAGTCCGCCGCACTTCATTTGG
>NC_091219.1:24511201-24518701 GCF_040958095.1 Procambarus clarkii | reverse complement strand
ACCTGACAGGCACACGAACCAGTCTTAGGTCTGACGCCACACACTGCCTACCTCTCAATCACTTCCGTTTTCTAAGACATGCCGACGCCAACCTACTCCGCGAACTAACTTCAACGGGGTCAGGCTAGACTCAGAGAGAACTAACATGAGTCTTTTGGAATGTGCTAACTAACTTAAAGGGGAACTAACGTAAACCTTAAGGCATATACTCACGTCAATTCACGTGATTATAATGTATTTGCATTTATTTGCAAATGTACATTCAATTACTTGAATGTATTTGCATTTAATAACATTTATTTTTCTTGCTCTATAACAGTGGCCACGAGCTACGCCATTAACACTGAAGTGGAGAGAACAAGATCTGTAAGAATGTAAGAACTCTCGAATATATAAATAAATAAATAAAATTTAACTCAGTTGACTGGAAACGGATCGACAGAAAATCTTTGGTGGTAGAATCGTCCACCTGCAAAATTTCCTCCCTCTGGACACTTCCGAATTAAAGACTGATAGTCGAATGGCCAGGACAGTAATTAACGCTAAGTAATTTTTGTTTAAATCAGCCGTAATTCAGGCATCGGGCGGGGGCGAAGGGGGGGGGGGGGTGACCCTGGACACGCCCGAGTGCTATTGTATGCTGGTAAAGTTGGGTTTTAGAAGTGGCGGGTGTGTCACGCTCTCCCCCTTGCCACATAGCCAAAAGGACCCCGGTGTATACAGAGAGGACCCCAGTGTATTCACAGAGGACCCCAGTGTATATACAGAGGACCCCAGGCTGAAGCAATCACACTACTGGTCATGTTGTCGTGTTAGAAATTCAACAGACATAGGCTAGGCTACCCTCCGAAATTCACAAAGATAAAAATTATATATATATATATATATATAAATATTCACAAAGATATATATATATATATATATATATATATATATATATATATATATATATATATATATATATATATATATATATATATATATATATATATATATAATCTATGGGGAATTTTCAGTTTGTTTATTATTACTTTCTACCACAAAGGTGGCTACACATTTACAATGCTAACCAATATATATATATACATTTTCTTCTGTCCTTCATGGACAGGGTCAGAGATCTGTTAAACATATAGTTCATATATAGTGTATTTTCATATATATAAATATATATATATATATATATATATATATATATATATATATATATATATATATATATATATATATATATATATATATATATATATATATATATATATATATATATGCGAACAAGCCTGAATGGTCCCCAGGACTATATGCGAATGAAAACTCACACCCCAGAAGTGACTCGAACCCATACTCCCAGAAGCAACGCAACTGGTAACTACAGGGCGCCTTAATCCGCTTGACCATCACGGCCGTCAAAAGGAAGTGATAGCCGAGGCTATTTGAGCCACTTCCCCGACGGCAACTCGGATGGTAATCTTGGGCATAGCATTTCACCAAATCACCTCATTCTTTGGGGCACACGTGAGGAACACAAATGCGAACAAGCCTGAATGGTCCCCAGGACTATATGCGAATGAAAACTCACACCCCAGAAGTGACTCGAACCCATACTCCCAGAAGCAACGCAACTGGTAACTACAGGGCGCCTTAATCCGTAGTGGCTCAAATAGCCTCGGCTATCACTTCCTTTTGACGGCCGTGATGGTCAAGCGGATTAAGGCGCCCTGTAGTTACCAGTTGCGTTGCTTCTGGGAGTATGGGTTCGAGTCACTTCTGGGGTGTGAGTTTTCATTCGCATATAGTCCTGGGGACCATTCAGGCTTGTTCGCATTTGTGTTCCTCACGTGTGCCCCAAAGAATGAGGTGATTTGGTGAAATGCTATGCCCAAGATTACCATCCGAGTTGCCGTCGGGGAAGTGGCTCAAATAGCCTCGGCTATCACTTCCTTTTGACGGCCGTGATGGTCAAGCGGATTAAGGCGCCCTGTAGTTACCAGTTGCGTTGCTTCTGGGAGTATGGGTTCGAGTCACTTCTGGGGTGTGAGTTTTCATTCGCATATAGTCCTGGGGACCATTCAGGCTTGTTCGCATTTGTGTTCCTCACGTGTGCCCCAAAGAATGAGGTGATTTGGTGAAATGCTATGCCCAAGATTACCATCCGAGTTGCCGTCGGGGAAGTGGCTCAAATAGCCTCGGCTATCACTTCCTTTTGACGGCCGTGATGGTCAAGCGGATTAAGGCGCCCTGTAGTTACCAGTTGCGTTGCTTCTGGGAGTATGGGTTCGAGTCACTTCTGGGGTGTGAGTTTTCATTCGCATATAGTCCTGGGGACCATTCAGGCTTGTTCGCATTTGTGTTCCTCACGTGTGCCCCAAAGAATGAGGTGATTTGGTGAAATGCTATGCCCAAGATTACCATCCGAGTTGCCGTCGGGGAAGTGGCTCAAATAGCCTCGGCTATCACTTCCTTTTGACGGCCGTGATGGTCAAGCGGATTAAGGCGCCCTGTAGTTACCAGTTGCGTTGCTTCTGGGAGTATGGGTTCGAGTCACTTCTGGGGTGTGAGTTTTCATTCGCATATAGTCCTGGGGACCATTCAGGCTTGTTCGCATTTGTGTTCCTCACGTGTGCCCCAAAGAATGAGGTGATTTGGTGAAATGCTATGCCCAAGATTACCATCCGAGTTGCCGTCGGGGAAGTGGCTCAAATAGCCTCGGCTATCACTTCCTTTTGACGGCCGTGATGGTCAAGCGGATTAAGGCGCCCTGTAGTTACCAGTTGCGTTGCTTCTGGGAGTATGGGTTCGAGTCACTTCTGGGGTGTGAGTTTTCATTCGCATATAGTCCTGGGGACCATTCAGGCTTGTTCGCATTTGTGTTCCTCACGTGTGCCCCAAAGAATGAGGTGATTTGGTGAAATGCTATGCCCAAGATTACCATCCGAGTTGCCGTCGGGGAAGTGGCTCAAATAGCCTCGGCTATCACTTCCTTTTGACGGCCGTGATGGTCAAGCGGATTAAGGCGCCCTGTAGTTACCAGTTGCGTTGCTTCTGGGAGTATGGGTTCGAGTCACTTCTGGGGTGTGAGTTTTCATTCGCATATAGTCCTGGGGACCATTCAGGCTTGTTCGCATTTGTGTTCCTCACGTGTGCCCCAAAGAATGAGGTGATTTGGTGAAATGCTATGCCCAAGATTACCATCCGAGTTGCCGTCGGGGAAGTGGCTCAAATAGCCTCGGCTATCACTTCCTTTTGACGGCCGTGATGGTCAAGCGGATTAAGGCGCCCTGTAGTTACCAGTTGCGTTGCTTCTGGGAGTATGGGTTCGAGTCACTTCTGGGGTGTGAGTTTTCATTCGCATATAGTCCTGGGGACCATTCAGGCTTGTTCGCATTTGTGTTCCTCACGTGTGCCCCAAAGAATGAGGTGATTTGGTGAAATGCTATGCCCAAGATTACCATCCGAGTTGCCGTCGGGGAAGTGGCTCAAATAGCCTCGGCTATCACTTCCTTTTGACGGCCGTGATGGTCAAGCGGATTAAGGCGCCCTGTAGTTACCAGTTGCGTTGCTTCTGGGAGTATGGGTTCGAGTCACTTCTGGGGTGTGAGTTTTCATTCGCATATAGTCCTGGGGACCATTCAGGCTTGTTCGCATTTGTGTTCCTCACGTGTGCCCCAAAGAATGAGGTGATTTGGTGAAATGCTATGCCCAAGATTACCATCCGAGTTGCCGTCGGGGAAGTGGCTCAAATAGCCTCGGCTATCACTTCCTTTTGACGGCCGTGATGGTCAAGCGGATTAAGGCGCCCTGTAGTTACCAGTTGCGTTGCTTCTGGGAGTATGGGTTCGAGTCACTTCTGGGGTGTGAGTTTTCATTCGCATATAGTCCTGGGGACCATTCAGGCTTGTTCGCATTTGTGTTCCTCACGTGTGCCCCAAAGAATGAGGTGATTTGGTGAAATGCTATGCCCAAGATTACCATCCGAGTTGCCGTCGGGGAAGTGGCTCAAATAGCCTCGGCTATCACTTCCTTTTGACGGCCGTGATGGTCAAGCGGATTAAGGCGCCCTGTAGTTACCAGTTGCGTTGCTTCTGGGAGTATGGGTTCGAGTCACTTCTGGGGTGTGAGTTTTCATTCGCATATAGTCCTGGGGACCATTCAGGCTTGTTCGCATTTGTGTTCCTCACGTGTGCCCCAAAGAATGAGGTGATTTGGTGAAATGCTATGCCCAAGATTACCATCCGAGTTGCCGTCGGGGAAGTGGCTCAAATAGCCTCGGCTATCACTTCCTTTTGACGGCCGTGATGGTCAAGCGGATTAAGGCGCCCTGTAGTTACCAGTTGCGTTGCTTCTGGGAGTATGGGTTCGAGTCACTTCTGGGGTGTGAGTTTTCATTCGCATATAGTCCTGGGGACCATTCAGGCTTGTTCGCATTTGTGTTCCTCACGTGTGCCCCAAAGAATGAGGTGATTTGGTGAAATGCTATGCCCAAGATTACCATCCGAGTTGCCGTCGGGGAAGTGGCTCAAATAGCCTCAGCTATCACTTCCTTTTGACGGCCGTGATGGTCAAGCGATTAAGGCGCCCTGTAGTTACCAGTTGCGTTGCTTCTGGGAGTATGGGTTCGAGTCACTTCTGGGGTGTGAGTTTTCATTCGCATATAGTCCTGGGGACCATTCAGGCTTGTTCGCATTTGTGTTCCTCACGTGTGCCCCAAAGAATGAGGTGATTTGGTGAAATGCTATGCCCAAGATTACCATCCGAGTTGCCGTCGGGGAAGTGGCTCAAATAGCCTCGGCTATCACTTCCTTTTGACGGCCGTGATGGTCAAGCGGATTAAGGCGCCCTGTAGTTACCAGTTGCGTTGCTTCTGGGAGTATGGGTTCGAGTCACTTCTGGGGTGTGAGTTTTCATTCATATATATATATATATATAGTGTATATAGTTCAGTGATTTATTGAAAAATCAACCACAGAAGATCATTGTAGTGCGTTTACAAGGTCAAGTTTCATCGCATACATTGTATAACTGATGTATTGCATTGTCATTAAGGGACATTCTACAATATAATGCTCAAGGGAATGCATGTTTATTTCCTTCACAGTCTTACACTAGGGGAAAGTTCCAATGAAATCCCCTAAAGGAGAAGTTGCAATGAAGCTGTCTATTGTGGGGTTGGTCTCTGCTGCTGCCACAGTATTGTCCACATATAAATATAATATAATAACAATACACAGGATACAGTGTGACGATCTTAGTCCATACGAAACAATCTCGTCTCGATGTATTCCTGCTAGTCTCAAACTAGTTATCTTGAGGTTATCTTGAGATGATTTCGGGGCTTAGCGTCCCCGCGGGCCCGGTCCTCAACCAGGCCTCCTATTTTTGTTACACATCCCAGGAATCAGCAGGCCGTAGTAGCTGCCTAACTCCCAGGTACCTATTTGGGTACCCAGGTACCCTATCTGCCCGAAACGCTTTGCGTAATAGTGGCTTTAGGCATTGTCTGTACTAGCTCTATCTATTAATCCAACAAACTTTGTAAAATCTCTTGTATGTATGTACCTTACCTAAATAAACATTTATTTATTTATTTATTTATTTATTTATTTATTTATTTATTTATTTATTTACTGCAATTAAGGGGAACTTCTGCGACAAGAACTAGGAGTAAATCTCAGCACAGGATCAACAGGTCAAGGCCCAGGTTGACCAGAATATAAGTCAGGGTCCCCGTCAAATCTCCGCGTCTGTTTTGGTGTTCAGAGAGACAGAGGAAGGGCCTTGGGGGAGGCAGGATCTCGGAGGCTGCCGGAGCGCACGACGGGGGCGGTGTAGGGGGCGTCGGAGAGCAGCACCGGCGCTATGACCTCCGTCAGGTGGTATAACTGCCAGGTGTTGGTGGCGGTGGATGATTAGCAGGCCGGTGTCTTCCTGTTGGAGAGGGGTAGGGTGAGGGGCAGCCTGGGAGAGGTGAGTGAGGAGAGAGAGGAAAGGGTGAGGGGGGAGGGGTAAAGAGGAGAGAAGTGTGGAAGACGCTATTATCATACTCCCACTGTGTCCTTGGAAGACATCCTTGTATTGACAGTGCCGTGAGGGGTGGCCGGGAGGACGTGAGAGACAGGAGCAGGGAGAGACAGACGCAGACAGAGAGACACAGAAGCTTGTTTATGGACGTTATAAGCGTATACCCTCTATGCCTATTGAGAGTGTAAGCGGACAGTATAAGCGAACACCCTGAGCTCTTACAGCATAAGCAGGGGAGACATGATAAGAACGTACAAGATACTAAAGGCAATTGACAGAGTGGATAAATAGGAACTGTTCATAAAAATATATGATACGCCCCTATACTCCAGCAGTAAAATGGGGAAAGTCATAGCATTAACTACAGGATAGGCGAGGCTAGGGAGCTACAGCTCGACCCACCAACTGAGTCGCTTCCATGCTCAGCTTCGCCTGTGCACCAACTGATCATTAATAATTTAAGACGAGTTTCCGCGTGTTCATCATAGAAAAAAAATACAAAAAAAAATAATCCTGAAATATTTAATGACCTTCACTTTTTGTCCGTCATGGGAAAAAAATAAACCAGTGCGGGGGGGGGGGAGCCGTTGAAAAATGTATATTTCGGCGAATCGTATATTTTTATGTAGCAGAGAAGGTTGTTATTATTTGTGGTTATAAATATTTGTTTTGATAAATATTGTGATTATTATTGAGATTATTTTTATTGCCAGGCATTTCTTCGATAGAAAGTTACATAATGATTTTGTAGTCTGAAATATTTTTAAACGTCTCTTCGATCTGAGTAGAAGCAGATTACGATCATTTATATTCGGAAGCTTACCGATGGAACGGGAAGCTTGATTATGGAACGGTAGTAAACAGACCTTTGGAGGTGTGAAGACCCATTTATAATAGGGGCGGGAGAGTAGGTATATACATATACGAGATGTCTAGAAACATAGACATTGGTGAGCCCTGCTCACGACATAGAAGATACTCTGGCTAATATACGAGATGTCTCTGTATATCATAGAGTTAAGAGCGGAGATCTGCTATACACACACCCCCCGACACCTGAGGATGTGCTGCGGTTTCTAAATATACTTCTTGACACACAACCGCTGCCAGTGGCAACACCTGCCGCCGCCGCTGCCAGTGGCAACACCTGCCGCCGCCGCTGCCAGTGGCAACACCTGCCGCCAGCCGCCGCTGCCAGTGGCAACACCTGCCACCAGTGGCCATGGTGGCCAACACCTGCCGTCAGTGGTCACGGTGGCAACACCTGCCACCGAGCAACACAACACCACCTCTGCAACCCCCCAAAAATAACTTTATGACTTTCCTAAGTGAATAGAAGAGTTTAGTTAATAAAAGTTTGAGCCAAGTTGGCTGTAGAGTTGGAGCTTTATTAGAATTGTTTCCCTCTCTCTCTCTCTCTCTCTCTCTCTCTCTCTCTCTCTCTCTCTCTCTCTCTCTCTCTCTCTCTCTCTCTCTCTTTAT